>NC_064621.1:338275270-338577324 GCF_023898315.1 Schistocerca nitens
TCTGTAGCACCACATTTCTAAAGCTTCTATTCTCTTCTTGTCTAACCTATTTATCGTCCACGTTTCACTTCCATACATGGCTACACTCCACAGAAATACTTTCAGAAACGACTTCCTGACACTTAAATCTATACTCCATGTTAACAAATTTCTCTTCTTCGGAAACGCTTTCCTTGCCATTGCCAGTCTACATTTTATATCCTCTCTACTTCGACCATCATCAGTTATTTTGCTCCCCAAATAGCAAAACTCATTTACTACTTTAAGCGTCCCATTTCCTAATCTAATTCCCTCAGCATCACCCGATTTAATTCGACTACATTCCTTTATCCTCGTTTTGCTTTTCTTGATGTTCATATTATATCCTTCTTTCAACACACTGTCCATTCCGTTCAGCTGCTCTTGCCGGTCCTTTGTTGTTTCTGACAGAATTACAATCAGTATTTGTCTTTTGTTTCCTTTACTGCTTGCTCAATATACAGATTGAATAACATCGCGGATAGGCTACAACCCTGTCTCACTCCCTTCCCAACCATTGGTTCCCTTTCATGCCCCTCGATTCTTATAACTGCCATCTGGTTTCTGTACAAATTGTAAATACCCATGATAAACATGGCGAAAGAATCAACCATCCACGAGGCAACCCCTCTTATTTTATGTATCATTGAACCATTGGTCTGGAGAGTAAATTAACACTATATTACATGTTTACTAGCCGGCCGGGGTGGCCAAGTGGTTCTAGGCGCTACAGTCTGGAACTGCGCGACCGCTACGGTCGCAGTTTCGAATCCTGCCTCGGGCATGGATGTATGTGATGTCCTTAGGTTAGTTAGGTTTAAGTAGTTCTAAGTTATAGGGGACTGACGACCTCAGAAGTTAAGTCCCATAGTGCTCAGAGCAATTCTGAACATGTTTACTGATCTACGAATCACGTTGTCATTCTTACCAACAGCTCACATGACGCTTGAGCAGTTACGTCACGAGACAGGACCGCAAAAGCATCTGCCTCGGCTAAGGTAAGCACTTATAAGCACAGACACCCCTTGTACCACCGGTGTTTGTTCGAAAGCTGGCAGGGTGTTTGTGTAGTAGACATCTTATCTTGATCACACTGATTTCAGCCACATTGCTATTTTTATATATGTCAGTATTACCACGTTTTTATTTCGACATGATAAATATACATACACACCTACAGTACTGTGAAAAGATTTCCAATTATTTCATTTGTTGGCTACCTAGTAAGAGATTTACAAAGCTTGAAGACAGACAGTGATTCTATTGATTCTTTAATTCTTCGTAAGGGAAACGAACCCAACAATATAAAACGCATGTTGTATGGAATTCGCCAAAGGGTTTGTAGATTACAATATTTATGATCATGGGAACTCGAAAAAATTGTTAATGATCAGAATAATTACCAAATAACTAATGGAGAGATGGCATTCTTCACTCGCGGACGATAAAGGAACACAATGGTAGATTATGTACAAGTGTTTGATACGTTGCAAAGCCCGCTGCAGACCAGCAAGACACTGCATCATCTTCTTCGTCCATAGCGTATGATGTTCTCTTCAGAAACTAATATTTTAATGTCTGAAATTGGAGTGTAAGTACTGTTCGTGCCAAAAGTGATCGCTTCGGTAACATCCTTTCAGCTTGCGATGGCGGTAAGTGGTCGCGAATGCGGGCAACGCGTTGAACAGCTCGCTTCTGCTGCCTCCTACCTTGAGCAATGTAAGTATTTTCTGGCTGAGGTCGTAGTCGAAGTTGGAATACTTCGAGTCCGACATGTCGTAGATGAAGACTAGGCCGCTTCGTTGCGTGTCGACGCTTTCCAGGGCGACGTCGAGTTGGTACACCACTCCCTGCAAACCAAAGACGGAACTGCTGGAACACACTTATCTGGAACACTGTCACTTATTTAGCTGTCTGATGCAAGTCTATTAAAACAAATAAACACACACATACACACACAGTGTTAAATGCACTGCACGTAGACAGCATGGAAAAGTAGCCTCAGTCGTCATTAATTTATCTCCCAAACGCAGCGTCGAGGGTACCCCACCAGCGAGCAGCGATACGTAAATGGAATCGATTAGCAGAACACGCATAATGTACCGCGAGGCAAAATTAGGAGAGACTAAGCTGAGTGAACCCTATGGCCTCGCGAACCGGCCCCGAGCAACCTGTTCACATACAGAGTGTGAAATACTTCTTTATGCCCACTGTAATACAGTGTTGATTACCTCGCTGTGGACTTGCTTTTCCATTGAGATACAACTGTAATTATTCGTATATTGCTTACGATGGACTTGGCCTCCTTTCTGGAATTTATCGGCTTGCAACTTGCTGCGAGAGGCAGCATATCGCCTGTGCCGTAGCTTCCCCGCATGGATGTACATATTAAATAATGTAAAATGTTAAACGCGTCACAGTCAAGAACATTAAGTGCGATATCTGATCATTACTTTTAATACGTGTCACGACGAAAATTCGATAAACGCTGTTTATGTGAGAATAACTCTAAAACTATTTTAATTATCTAGCCATGTGCTGAAATTTCTGCGAGTAATATTTTATGTAACTCCGAGGTCGTCTTCGTGAAACGATGAACAAGATCAGACATTAAAGAACTTCTTCTCTAGACGTAACCGAAAGTAGACGCTTATTACTTACGCTGTTATATACAGTTGTGTACTAGGAGAAATAAGAATAATATATGTATTACGCATTACTTTCCTGGTTATTTACGTAATAACGAAACCCTCCTTGTCAAATATTTAAGCATTTTCATATTTCACTTAAGACTGCAGCTTGGAGCAATAACATCGCTGGCGCACAACAAAATGGTTCAAATGGCTCTGAGCACTATGGGACTTAACATCTATGGTCATCAGTTCCCTAGAACTTAGAACTACTTAAACCTAACTAACCTAAGGACAGCACACAACACCCAGTCATCACGAGGCAGAGAAAATCCCCGACCCCGCCGGGAATCGAACCCGGGCGTGGGAAGCGAGAACGCTACCGCACGACCACGAGCTGCGGACGGCGCACAACAATACGCCTTTACACGGCAGATTCATACATCATTAAATTGTGAGAGAGGTGCGCAGTTCCACGTAAAGTAAGTTACAGATTATAATTTTCAGCACATCAGTGAATGAGAAATCATAGTTTAAAGTCAATTTTCAATTGTTTAATGAGTGTTTTCGCAATAGGCTGTGGCAGCTATTCACGTAACATCAGAAATATCTTCACTAAGAATTTTATTTATCAACTTTACTCGAGGCCCTAAAACATTAAAAATAAGAGAGCAAAAATTTAAATTCAGGGATTATGATCCCAGATAATAGAAGAAACAATTAAATAATTTTAAAAAGTAAAAGGAGTTGAATATTTAACAGAAAGGGACAGCATACGCCCTCTCCCGACTTTACAGTCTTTGAATGTGTTCCACATTAGTCTGAAATGGGGACTGGGTCTTTGTGTTGTCCGCATCATTTCATCATCATTCGTGAAAATGGCGAGTCAGGACTGTGTAAAAATTGGGAATTTGTACGGGCGCTCATAACACCCCTCCCCCCATGAACCATGGACCTTGCCGTTGGTGGGGAGGCTTGCGGGCCTCAGCAATACAGATAGCCGTACCGTAGGTGCAACCACAACGGAGGGGTATCTGTTGAGAGGCCAGACAAACGTGTGGTTCCTGAAGAGGGGCAGCAGCCTTTTCAGTAGTTTCAAGGGCAACAGTCTGGATGATTGACTGATCTGGCCTTGTAACAATAACCAAAACGGCCTTGCTGTTATGGTATTGCGAACGGCTGAAAGCAAGGGGAAACTACGGCCGTAATTTTTCCCGAGGGCATGCAGCTTCACTGTATGATTAAATGATGATGGCGTCCTCTTGGGTAAAATATTCCGCAGGTAAAATAGTCCCCCATTCGGATCTCCGGGAGGGGACTACTCAAGAGGATGTCGTTATCAGGAGAAAGAAAACTGGCGTTCTACGGATCGGAGCGTGGAATGTCAAGTCCCTTAATCGGGCAGGTAGGTTAGAAAATTTGAAAAGGGAAATGGATAGGTTAAAGTTAGATATAGTGGGAATTAGTGAAGTTCGGTGGCAGGAGGAACAAGACTTCTGGTCAGGTGACTACAGGGTTATAAACACAAAGTCAAATAGGGGTAATGCAGGAGTAGGTTCAATAATGAATAGGAAAATAGGAATGCGGGTAAGCTACTACAAAAAGCATAGTGAACGCATTATTGTGGTCAAGATAGATACGAAGCCCACACCTACTACAGTAGTACAAGTTTATATGCCAACTAGCTCTGCAGATGATGAAGAAATTGAAGAAATGTATGAGGAAATAAAAGAAATTATTCAGATAGTGAAGGGAGACGAAAATTTAATAGTCATGGGTGACTGGAATTCGAGTGTAGGAAAAGGGAGAGAAGGAAACGTAGTAGGTGAATATGGATTGGGGCTAAGAAATGAAAGAGGAAGCCACCTGGAGGAAGTTTGCACAGAGCACAACTTAATCATAGCTAACACTTGGTTTAAGAATCATGATAGAAGGTTGTATACATGGAAGAATCCTGGAGATACTAAAAAGTATCAGATAGATTATATAATGGTAAGACAGAGATTTAGGAACCAGGTTTTAAATTGTAAGACATTTCCAGGGGCAGATGTGGACTCTGACCACAATCTATTGGTTATGACCTGTAGATTAAAACTGAAGAAACTGCAAAAAGGTGGGAATTTAAGGAGATGGGACCTGGATAAACTGAAAGAACCACAGGTTGTACAGAGTTTCAGGGAGAGCATAAGGGAACAATTGACAGGAATGGGGGAAAGAAATACAGTAGAAGAAAATTGGGGTAGCTTTGAGGGATGAAGTAGTGAAGGCAGCAGAGGATCAAGTAGGTAAAAAGACGAGGGCTAGTAGAAATCCTTGGGTAACAGAAGAAATATTGAATTTAATTGATGAAAGGAGAAAATATAAAAATGCAGTAAATGAAGCAGGCAAAAAGGAATACAAATGTCTCAAAAATGAGATCGACAGGAAGTGCAAAATGGCTAAGCAGGGATGGCTAGAGGACAAATGTAAGGATTTATAGGCTTATCTCACTAGGGGTAAGATAGATACTGCCTACAGGAAAATTAAAGAGACCTTTGGAGATAAGAGAACCACTTGTATGAACATCAAGAGTTCAGATGGAAACCCAGTTCTAAGCAAAGAAGGGAAAGCAGAAAGGTGGAAGGAGTATATAGAGGGTCTATACAAGGGCGATGTACTTGAGGACAATATTATGGAAATGGAAGAGGATGTAGATGAAGATGAAATGGGAGATACGATACTGCGTGAAGAGTTTGACAGAGCACTGAAAGACCTGAGTCGAAACAAGGCCCCCGGAGTAGACAACATTCCATTGGAACTACTGACGGCCTTGGGAGAGCCAGTCCTGACAAAACTCTACCATCTGGTGAGCAAGATGTATGAAACAGGCGAAATATCCTCAGACTTCAAGAAGAATATGATAAATCCAATCCCAAAGAAAGCAGGTGTTGACAGATGTGAGAATTACCGAACAATCAGTTTAATAAGCCACAGCTGCAAAATACTAACACGAATTCTTTACAGACAAATGGAAAAACTAGTAGAAGCCGACCTCGGGGAAGATCAGTTTGGATTCCGTAGAAATACTGGAACACGTGAGGCAATACTGACCTTACGACTTATCTTAGAAGAAAGATTAAGGAAAGGTAAACCTACGTTTCTAGCATTTGTGGACTTAGAGAAAGCTTTTGACAATGTTGACTGGAATACTCTCTTTCAAATTCTAAAGGTGGCAGGGGTAAAATACAGGGAGCGAAAGGCTATTTACAATTTGTACAGAAAGCAGATGGCAGTTACAAGAGTCGAGGGACATGAAAGGGAAGCAGTGGTTGGGAAGGGAGTAAGACAGGGTTGTAGCCTCTCCCCGATGTTATTCAATCTGTATATTCAGCAAGCAGAAAAGGAAACAGAAAAATTCGGAGTAGGTATTAAAATCCATGGAGAAGAAATAAAAACTTTGAGGTTCGCCGATGACATTGTAATTCTGTCAGAGACAGCAAAGGACTTGGAAGAGCAGTTGAACGGAATGGATGGTGTCTTGAAGGGAGGATATAAGATGAACATCAACAAAAGCAAAACGAGGATAATGGAATGTAGTCGAATTAAGTCGGGTGATGTTGAGGGAATTAGATTAGGAAATGAGACACTTAAAGTAGTAAAGGAGTTTTGCTATTTAGGGAGTAAAATAACTGATGATGGTCGAAGTAGAGAGGATATAAAATGTAGACTGGCAATGGCAAGGAAAGCGTTTCTGAAGAAGAGAAATTTGTTAACATCGAGTATAGATTTAAGTGTCAGGAAGTCATTTCTGAAAGTATTTGTATGGAGTGTAGCCATGTATGGAAGTGAAACATGGACGGTAAATAGTTTGGACAAGAAGAGAATAGAAGCTTTCGAAATGTGGTGCTACAGAAGAATGCTGAAGATTAGATGGGTATATCACATAACTAATGAGGAGCTACTGAATAGGATTGGGGAGAAGAGGAGTTTGTGGCATAATGTGACCAGAAGAAGGGATCGGTTGGTAGGACATGTTCTGAGGCATCAAGGGATCACCAATTTAGTATTGGAGGGCAGCGTGGAGGGTAAAAATCGAAGGGGGAGACCAAGAGATGAATACACTAAGCAGATTCAGAAGGATGTAGGTTGCAGTAGGTACTGGGAGATGAAGAAGCTTGCACAGGATAGAGTAGCATGGAGAGCTGCATCAAACCAGTCTCAGGACTGAAGACCACAACAACAACTCATAACACCGCAGTTGAGCGCCCCACAAACCAAGTTATCATCAGCGAAAGTGCGAACATCATGCGCGTAGGGATAGAGAGTATAAGAGATAATAAGGCACATCCAAAAGCGTACAATCACTTTTCCCTCGCCCTGTACTCGAATGGAATAGAAAAGAAAATTAATAATATTAGTACGTTGTAGCCCCCGCCACTCACTGCACAGTGGTTCGCAGAGTTTATGCACTGATGAACCACGATAAGGCTATGCGAAAATTGAGGCGCGTATGGCACGTGAGACGTGACACAACACTACAGCGCGACGCGCACGTTCCAACAAGTGTCGCGGGGGTCCAACGCATATTGAGACGCGTACACATACTTTGCACGCGCCGGTTGGCGACGCTCTGCGCTGACAGAAATGAAGCGCGCGAACACTGTAATCTTTCTCAAATGATTTTATAGCAACTATTGAGTAAAAATATTTCATATTTACCTTGCTTGTAGCGTTATATATCAGCTTCGTGACGTAGCGCCCATCATCGTTCTAACGATGATACTTTTTGTGGTATACGCATTTTAGTAAGACGCTACGCAAAATTGGAGAAGTTTGCAATGAAAAATAGGGGTTGCTATGATTTTGCGTTTGGTTTGTATTACACCATATGTTGCTGGGTATTAAATATAGATAACCTGTTGAATTTCTCTTTACGGAGGAGGTCGCTATCTGCCTCCGACCTCGAGAAAATGGATCCTATGTTGCGCACTCATTCCCGATCTCAAGCCCGCGAGAATGAAATATTCACAACAGCTCTCATATCTCCTAAACCGGTCGAGACATCGAAACGAGAGTTTGGCGAATGACAGTACACAAGGAGGAGAGTATTTTGCCAATTCGGAAACACACGGAACTTCCTTATCTAAGGTGATATATCAGTATTTATAGTTCCTTTTTTATTTTTTTCATTCCAGTGATTGTAATTTTTTAAAAGTTATCGACAGCTAGTGAAACATTTATTTCCTAGTATGAAAATAAACATTAAATTTCTTCTCTTATGTCACTTCAAACCGACACTATGACGTTTTTCGTAAGCTATTGAGCTCTCTGATTGCCAATTACTTGTTTAATGAAGCACTCTGTTTCAGAATTCTGTCGCAATAGCTGTTGTGAGATGAGTTTGTGCAAATTACACTGTGTTTTGGCAAAGGAAGTGCAATTAAACCTGTCAACAAGAGGAATGTGGCCGTTGCTCATAAATGGTGATGCTTCTTCGAGTGAGAAGAGGTTAAGAATTCACACAAAAATAAATTGCCAATTCTGTAGCAATTTTGCTTGAATCCCCGTAACACATCATGTCTTTACCACTGAACGACTGGAATTCCTTCTCTTGATCTGAGCAGTAGTAAAATAATGACCAGCGTTTCCTTCGGGCGGAATGATAGGCACATGCCAGCTGCTCATTACTCACCTACGGCTCGCCAAACTGACAATGCGAAATGTGCAAATAAAATAGTTGCTACTGAGAACAATAAACAATTGATCTGTCGCACAACACAAAGGTCAGCGTATTGTCAGCAGCTGAGAATAACCGCGCGACAGGAATGCGTGCCTTGTGAGCGGAAGTTTACGTCGTTCGAAAAGCATTGTCATGAAAGTAGTTCTGCCTTTGTCAGCAATACATTTCAATAAATCAAATATATCTAATCACCGCATTCTTTCAAGGTACTCATACTACCGTAACAATGCCGACCTTTTTTCTCATTTTTGTAACTCGTTGTATAATTAGTTTATTAATGCTGATCATGTGTATGCAACTAATGAAATGCTTTTTCTCGTCACGGCGAGCCAATTAAAAGATGTTATTTGCGAGGCCCTTTAGACTGTTTCTAGCTTACAGTGGATATCTGATTTCCACATGTACATAGTACAATGTCTCGTATTACAAAAAAATGGCTCTGAGCACTATGGGACTTAACTTCTAAGGTCATCAGTCCCCTAGAACTTAGAACTACTTAAACCTATTTAACCTAAGGACACCACACACATCCACGTCCGAGGCAGGATTCGAACCGGCGACCGTAGTGGTCGCGCGGTTCCAGACTGTAGCGCCTAGAACCGCTCGGCCACCAGGCCGGCTCTCGTATTACATCCATATCCAAGTAACGATAGTGAAACTTACGTACTTCATATCTTGGATGCTTTTTACCAGAAGCACAAAAGGGTCATATCTGTGGAAATTGCGCCTTTTCGACTTTTTGCAACAGATCGTAAAGATACGTCAGCATAACAGGTAGCAAGTAGATAACCTTGTTTTACTTTCCTGTCTTGCTTTTAAATCATGTGCTTTTTAAAATATTCCTTACTTCCTTATGTACTACCCTCAAGATGAATCGTCTGTCCCTTCTTGTTTTTGTTGTTGTTGTCGTGGCCTTCAGTCCTGAGACTTGTTTGATGAAGCTCTCAATGCTACTCTATCCTGTGCAAGCTTCTTCATCTCCCAGTACCTACTGCAATCTACATCCTTCTGAATCTGCTTAGTGTATTCATCTCTTGGTCTCCCTCTACGATTTTTACCATCCACGCTGCCCTCCAATACTACATTGGTGATCCCTTGATGCCTCAGAACATGTCCTACCAACCGGTCCCTTCTTCTGGTCAAGTTGTGCCACATACTCCTCTTCTCCACAATTCTATTCAATACCTCCTCATTAGTTATGTGATCTACCCATCTAATCTTCAGCACACTTCTGTAACACCACATTTCGAAAGCTTCTATTCTCTTCCTGTCCAAACTATTTATCGTCCATGTTTCACATCCATACATGGTTACACTCCATACAAATACTTTCAGAAACGACTTCCCGACACTTAAATCAATACTCGATGTTAACAAATTTCTCTTCTTCGGAAACGCTTTCCTTGCCATTGCCAGTCTACATTTTATATCCTCTCTACTTCGACCATCATCAGTTATTTTGCTCCCCAAATAGCAAAACTTCTTTACTACTTGAAGTGTCTCATTTCCTAATCTAATTCCCTCAGCATCATCCGACTTAATTCGACAACATTCAATTATCCTCGTTTTGCTTTTGTTGATGTTCATCTTATATCCTCCTTTCAAGACATTGTCCATTCCGTTCAACTGCTCTTCCAAGTCCTTTGCTGTCTCTGACAGAATTACAATGTCATCGGCGAACTTCAAAGTTTTTATTTGTTCTCCATGGATTTTAACACCTACTCCGAATTTTTCTTTTGTTTCCTTTATTGCTTGCTCAATATACAGATTGAATAACATCGGGGACAGGCTACAACCCTGTTTCACTCCCTTCTTACCATCCGAAAACAGTGTATAGGCAGAAGATATAATTTCAGTGGCTAATGGTTCACCAGTTACTGATCTGTGCATTGTTTTAGACAAAAGAATAAACAAAAATTTTGGAAATGTGTGGGAAGGTCTTATGGGACCAAACTGCTGAGGTCATCGGACCCTAAGCTTACGCACTACTTAATCTAACTTGACTAAGTACAACACACACACGCATGCTTGAGGGAGGACTCGGACTCTAACGGGGGGAGCCGCGCGGGCCGTGACAAGGCGCGTCAAACCGCGAAGCAATAAACAAAAGAAAAGAACTGTACAGATACATGTAACTGAAAACTATTATGTCCTAACGAAAAGAGCAGGAGCGCTTAAAAGGCGAAAAACGAAACACTACTCAGTGATAATAAAATTCAGTATACAGTAAGGTCGTTTTTTTTCGGATGAGCAGTACATCCACTGCCCATATGCGCTATGCCGAAGTGAGCCTATGCAGGACTGCCTTCCCGCTGCCCACCTCACCCCTCCCGCAATAATCATGAGGCGCGCGGCGCGAGAAACTTTGCAAAAAAGCACAACGTCGCGCGACCTGGCGCAGGCGCGTGTCACGTTTCAGTCGCGTCGCGTCCCGATTTGCGCGGTTCCATTTGAACCCGTGAAGTTACAAAAATGCGCGCTGCGTTGCGCCGCGCTATACGCATCTCAATTTGCGCCTAGCGTAAGCGTGTTGGTTGACCACGGAGCGCAACACTTCAGCGATTCTGCGAGATACGGTTTCGACATATTCGTCGGTTTCGGGAAGTAAGCAGCACTAGTTGTCTACATTACAGATCATGTAGTTCCCGTAAATCACGGAGCAGTGCTTTGTGGGAGCTCAACGGCGACCGATAGAGTCCCAAAAGTTTATCACTGGTTTCAGACCAGGCGAATTTGGTGGCCAGCACATCAACGTAAGTTCACTATCACGCTGCTCAAACCACTGTAGCACGATTCTGGCCTTGTGAAACATGCAGTTAGCCGGCTGAAAGACTGTTGGGGAAGACAACACGCATGCAGGGATGCAAGCGCTCGGCAATAATGTTTCCGTAGTCCAAAGCTGTATAGTGCCTTCGATTACTACCGCAGGTCTCATGTACACGGCGTTGAAAGTCCCCCACAGCATAATACTGCCCCTACTCGCTTGCGATTGTGGTGCAGAGCATATTTCGAGCAGCTATTGTTGTGGAAGACGGCATATCTGGATACGACCATCGATCTGGTGCAGCAAGAAATGTCGTTCATCCGACTAACCGACACCTTTCCACTGATCTACGGTGTAATGTCTGTGAACTCCAACCGTAATAGATAATTTCGTTAGGTCAAAAGAAACACGTAGGGGTCGTCTTCTCCGGATCCTCAAATGTAACAAAGTGCACTGGGCAGTCTGTTCCGAATCACTTGTGCCTACACCAGCATTCTACTCTCTCGTCAGATTTGCCACAGATCGGCGCCTTTCTCCCTTTACGGAGCAGGTAACCCTCCAACCTCCATGCTCCGAAACTTGTCACCTTCTCGTGGTTTCAGTGTGCTTCAGCCACTTTCTACAAGCACGACAGTAACATGCGAACTGCTGAAAAATGGTTCAAATGGCTCTGACCACTATGGGACTTAACATCTAAGGTCATCAGTCCCCTAGAACTTAGAACTACTTAAACCTAACTAACCTAAGGACATCACACAACACCCAGTCATCACGAGGCAGAGAAACTCCCTGACCCCGCCGGGAATCGAACCCGGGAACCCGGGCGTGGGAAGCGAGAACGCTACCGCACGACCACGAGCTGCGGACCGAACTGCTGACTAGCTACACCGTTTCCGAGATGCTCGCTCGTTCGATTCCCGGCGGGGTCAGGGATTTTCTCTGCCTCGTGATGACTGGGTGTTGTGTGCTGTCCTTAGGTTAGTTAGGTTTACGTAGTTCTAAGTTCTAGGGGACTGATGACCATAGATGTTAAGTCCCATAGTGCTCAGAGCCATTTGATTTGAATAGATGCTCGCTCCCACGCGCCGGACCATAAAAACCTACCCTTTGTCAGAGTCGCTTATGAGAGTAGATTTCCCCATATGCGGCCCACATCGTCGCTAATATGATTCCCTATTCGTCCCTGTTCCGCTTACATTCGAGGGGCGTTCAATACGTAATGCAACTCATTTTTTTTCTCGCCCAATTTCGGTTGAAAAAAATGCGGAATTTGTTGTGGGACACTGTGTAATATTCCCGTTCAGCCCCTATAGTTTCAAGAACTTCCGATAGGTGGCTGCGCTACACGTAGCCTACAAAATGGCATCTGTAACGTAGGTGCGTTCCAGGCACAGATCTGACTTTCTGTCGGTGGAAAACCAGAGCATCGTTGAGATTCATAAGGGCTTGCACATTGCCTATGGATACCTGGCAGTGAACAAAACCACGGTGAGTCGTTGGATGAGGCGTCTGTCACAACCGCAACAAGGTCACGCAAAGCTTACCCATGCTCGCGTAACGGCCGGCCGTACACAACTGTGATTCCTGCATGTTGGAACGTGCGGACACTCTCATTCGAGGCGATCGACAGATCACAATTAAACACCGCTACGGTCGCAGGTTCGAATCCTGCCTCGGGCATGGATGTGTGTGATGTCCTTAGGTCACTTAGGTTTACGTAGTTCTAAGTTCTAGGGGACTGATGACCTCAGATGTAAAGTCCCATAGTGCTCAGAGCCATTTGAACCATCACTATTAAACAACTCGCTGCAGAATTGGAAGCCTGTGCTGGTAATACGACACACTCGGCTACCAGTTTGGGACTTCTAAGGTCTGTCACTGCTGGGTTCAATCGCCGCCTAATGGGAGACCATAAAGAGGAACGAAGGACCATCTAAGCGGAATTACTTGCGCCTTACGAGGCTGATAATGACAATTCTTTGTCGGACGTCGTCACAGGCAACAAAACATAGGTTCATCACTTCGAACCGGAAACAAAATAGCATTTCACGGAGTGGCGCCACACCACCTGTCCTTAAGCAAAAGTTCAAAGCCTCACCCTCAGCTGATGAAGTCAAGGCGATAGTCTTCTGGGATTCAGAAGAGGTTATTCTGCCTGACGTGTTTCCTCATGGTACAACATCCAATTCTCGAGTGTTTTGTGCTACCCTCATGAAATTGAAGTGTGTTCATGGCCACAAAAATGCAAACCATCTTCTCCTTCTCAAGGCCTCACACAAGTCTGCGCAGACGAGAGGGGCTCGCAGAATTTCAATGGAGTGTTCTTCCTCATCCATCCTACATCCCTGACCTCGCATCTTCCGACTTCCACCTGTTTGGCCCAACGAAGGATGCACTCCGCAGGAAGCAGTACGTGGATGATGGGGATGTTACTGATGCAGCGAGATGTTGGCTCCAAAGTCGACCAATAGAGTGGTACCAATGACGCATACAGGTCCTCGCAGTAAGCAGGCGTAGGCTCTTCGCTTTGCAGGGAGGTTATGTTGGAAATAGGACTTTGTGGTTAAAGAGTGGGGAACAATATGGCGTATTGGAATCCCGAATTAAACAAACCTGCTCTCAGAAAAAAATCTGTTATGTTATTGATATACTGCCCTTCGTACTTTCCTGGCGAGCTAGCAACAGCTTTGCATCTCGCGCATCGTCCCAACGTTTGGGTTCATCAGTGTAAGTAGATGTAAATGTAGATGCAGACAATTACGAGGCGTGTTTTTTTACGTAAGGTCAGTTTTGTTGTAGACACTAGTAGTTCACGCGCATACTGCAACGAGCGCGTGCGTCGTGTACCGACATGCCTAGGGAACAACTTTGTTCAGTTTCAGCTCTGTAGCCAACCTATACGGTTCTGTTCTATGCTTTCAAAATGTGTAAGACTAATAACTCGCCCGCCGCGTGTGAGGTTCGCTCAGTAACACGGGTTTTTGTCAGCAAGGAACCTGTCTGCTGTAGAAATTCATCGACAGATTTGCGAAGTGCACGGTGATACTGTTTTGAGTGAAAGCAAAGTGTGTAAGTGGGTACGAGAATTCAAAGATGGCCATGATGACGTCCATGATGAGGACCGCTACCGTTGCCCTTCTTTGATTACAGACAATTTGGTGGTTTCAGTTGAAGCGAGGATTCGTGAGAACAGGCGCTTCGCAATAACAGGTCTCTCAAACGAATTTTCTGACGTGTCGAGATCAGTGCTTTACTACATTGTTTCTAAACACCAATAGTTTAGGAAACTGTGCTCCCGTTGGGTCCCGAAACTCCTAACAGAGGACCACAAAAACCAAAGATATGAGTGTGCGATGAAGTTCTTGACTCGTTATCACGAAGAAGGTGACGGCTTCTTGACTCAGATCGTAACTGAAGAAGAAACATGGGTTTCACATATCACTCTCGAATCGAAGTAACAGAGCATGGAATGGACACACACACACACACACACACACACACACACACACACACACACACACACACACACACACACAGTTGCCTGTAAAGGTGAAGGCCAAGCAGACACTGTCCCAGCGCAAAATCATGGCGTCGGTGTTTTGGGATAGGCGTGGTGTTCTGTTGGTCGACTTCATGCAAAGAGGAACCACTATCAACGCAGAAGCGTACTGCCAAACCCTGAGAAAGCTACGCGGAGCGATTCAAAACAAAAGACGTGGCATGCTGACAAAGGGAATTGTCCTTCTCTATGACAGGTCAGACCCGCGATTTATGAGACAGTTTTGGCTGGTAAGTTTTAGACCACCCACCCTACAGTCCTGATCTTGTGCCGAGCGATTACCACATGTTCCTCCACCTCAAACAACACCTCACTGGCAATCGTTACAATGATGACGACGACGACGTGAAAACGGCAGTGAACTCTTGGTTATCGGAGTAGGCGGCAAGTTTTTAAGAAGAGGGTATTTTAAAATTGGTTGAGAGGTATGATACGTGTTTGAACAAACTTGGCAAATATGTCGAAAAATGAGTCAAGTATGCACTTTCTGAAAGTAAATTTACTTTTTTGAAATAACCTGTCCTTGTGTACTTATGTTCAAACGGACCTTACTAAAAAACAAGACGCGTGAATTCTACAGTATGTTGAGTTGCTCATCGGCTCTGAACTGTTTACCGTGTTTCTGATGAAAACGTCATGTTGTCCTCCACTTACGTAGAGATACCTACTATTTCTGCGCGCGCGAAAGCTCGTTTCATCACAATACATTTCTCGAGGCAAAAACTATAGCCCGTCTGATCTTAGCAAGTCTGTGTAAAACTTGACAAAACACGTAACTTATGAGCGTTCGGGGGACACGTCACACCGCAGCGTACACGCGGACCTGGAAGCCGCTGCCGCCCGACCGTAACTCCTCTGGCGTGGCTCCAGCGGCACGCTACAGTAGAAGACGCGACCACAGTAACAGCGGGCGCGGCTAGTGCCAGGATTCGCGAGGCGCTAATCCCGAGTCATGGCGGAAAGAGCCCGCTGACGTCAGCAGCTGGACGTAAACACTGGCCGCCTGCCACGCGCTGAGCCGGCGCGTACGCCCACACCTGACAGCCGAGAAGGCAACGCCAACGGCCCGCCCTTCTACGCACACCGGACAAAAAATCAGTGACAACCAAAGAGACACGGAGAAAAAAAATCACGAAGGCAGTCCCGCCGGGTTCAATTCCTTGTTGACTACTCTTCCCTATAATGTGAATGACCTTCCACTTAACATTCATAAAGTAGAATTGATTCTGTTCGCAGATGATGCTAGTGTAATAATAAATCCACATACACAGAAAGCAACATAAATGTTAATGATCTTCTTTAGCACTACATTACCAAACACTCGTAAAATTTACGGCTGCAGTTGCTACCTCTTCGTACACTACTGGCCATTAAAATTGCTACACCAAGAAGAAATGCAGATGATAAACGGGTATTCATTGGACAAATACATTAAACTAGAACTGACATGTGATTACATTTTCACGCAATTTGGGTGCATAGATCCTGAGAAATCAGTACCCAGAATAACCACCTCTGGCCGTAATAACGGCCTTGATACGCCTGGGCATTGAGTCATACAGAGCTTGGATAGCGTGTACAGGTACAGCTGCCCATGCAGCTTCAACACGATACCACAGTTCATTGTGTATTGTGACGAGCCAGTTGCTCGGCCACCATTGACCAGACGTTTTCAATTGGTGAGAGATCTGGAGAATGTGCTGGCCAGGGCAGCAGTCGAACATTATCTGTACCCAGAAAGGCCCGTACAGGATCTGCAACATGCAGTCGTGCATTATCCTGCTGAAATGTAGGGTTTTGCAAAAAATGGTTCAAATGGCTCTGACCACTATGGGACTTAACTTCTGAGGTCATCAGTCCCCTAGAACGTAGAACTACTTAAACCTAACTAACCTAAGGACATCACTCACAACCATGCCCGAGGCAGGATTCGAACCTGCGTCCGTAGCGGTCGCGCTGTTCCAGACTGTAGCGCCTAGAACCGCTCGGCCACGCTGGCCGGCAGGGTTTCGCAGAGATCGAATGAAGGGTAGAGCCACGGGTCGTAACACATCTGAAATGTAACGACCACTGTTCAAAGTGCCGTCAATGCGAACAAGAGGTGACCGAGACGTGTAACCAATGGCACGCCAGGTGATACGCCAGTATGGCGATGACGAATACACGCTTCCAATGTGCGTTCACCGCGATGTCGCCCAACACGGATGCGACCATCATGATGCGGTGAACAGAACCTGTATTCATCCGAAAAAATGACGTTTCGCCATTAGTGCACCCAGGTTCGTCGTTGAGTACACCATCGCAGGCGCTCCCGTCTGTGATGCAGCGTCAAGGGTAACCGCAGCCATGGTCTCCGAACTGATAATCCATGCTGCTGCAAAGGTCGTCGAACTGTTCGAGCAGATGGTTGTTGTCTTGCAAACGTTCCAATCTCTTGACTCAGGGATCGAGACGTGGCTGCGCGATCCGTTACAGCCATGCGGATAAGATGCCTGTCATGTCGACTGCTAGTGATACGAGGCCGTTGGGATCCAGTACGGCGTTCCGTGTTACCCTACTGAACCCATCGATTCCATATTCTGCTAACAGGCATTGGATACGATAAACGCAATCGCGATAGGCTGCAATCCGACCTTTATCAAAGTCGGAAACGTGATGCTATTCATTTCTCCTCCTTACACGAGGCATCACAACAACGTTTCACCAGGCAACCGCGGTCAACTGCAGTTTGTGTATGAGAAATCGGTTGGAAACTTTCCTCATGTCAGCACGTTGTAGGTGTCGCCACCAGCGCCAACCTTGTATGAATGCTCTGAAAAGCTAATCATTTGCATATCACAGCATCTTCTTCCTGTCGGTTAAGTTTCGCGTCTGTAGCACGTCATCTTCGTGGTGTAGCAATTTTAATGACCAGTAGTGCAGTTCCCGTCAATTAGGGGTGTGCCTTGTAATATTTTAGAAAGACGTATGACCGAATGTACAAGAACAAAAAGAGCAAATAGCTCCTCAATTTTATCCATTTCACGACTGGTATAACACGGAACTCGGCCTTAAGTTTTGTCGAATTGTTAAGCAAATAAGGTGGCTTATTGTCCTTGTAGGGTCGACAGTATTAGGAATTTTCGCTTAATAGCTTGTCTCGCCTTTCGTCTTGGCAGTGTAGGAGGCAACATGGCGCTCGGACGTCGCATTTGGGTGACACTCGTGTCTCATGAATCTCTCACATTTCTTATACAAAAATTACTTGTTCACATTGTGACAATGTATGCTTTTTATTAATGTAAGTTGTATTTTCCGTAGCCTGGACGCGAAATTCAAAATAAAATGATTTAATTGTTATTTTATCGCAATGTTTATTTTCGTGTAGTGACTGTTGCAAAATATTCCACGGAAATGTGCATATAGTGCGCCCACAATTATTAGCGTCCTTTTAAGTGAGCCCGAAGTGCAAAAAGTTTGAGAACCACTGCTCTAGAGGTTTCGTTTGGTGCCCTTTTCGTAAATATTACGAATGTTTGTTAATGGTGCGACTGTTTTATAATAGACGGCATACTTGTTATATTACTTACACTTTATCTCAATGTGACATCGTATGTGAAACATCACGTAGTCACAGTTAGAAAAGTGTTAGCTTGTATCACCTTGGCACTCCTCAGTGTTAATCTCGTGTTTTGCTACTGAAATTAGCAAGTTATGGTTTGTGCTGAGCTTGAGTTTGACACTAACAGACTTGCTGATTTGCATGAAGAAGCTGATAAAGGTACAGACAATACAGAATTAGCAAAGAAGCAGATTTTCTTCAGGGAGGTAAGGTTGTGTGTACTGATGACAATGATATAGACCCAGATTCTGAAGCAGCAAATGAGGAATCGGATGACTAATCACTGGGTGACCGTGGAACAAAGCAGTGGACACTCTACTCATTTTGTGTGTAAACTAATCTTGGAGTCTATTTTTAATATAATGACTTGTAACTATTGCATTGCAGAAACTATGATTTTTCTTTCGATAACATTCTCAGCAGTACAATTCTTTTTACAGAGAATAAAACACGACATTTTCTGATTATTTTGTTTGTAATGTACCAATGGAGCTCTAGTAATTGGGCGCGGACCGCAGAGGGAATACCTAGAACCGCAGCGGACGGAAAACGGAGCAGCAACGCTCCAGCAGGTCGCAGGGAATGGGCGCGGACCACAGAGGAAGCGCCTGCAGCCGTTGGTGGAGGGGGAAGGCCATAGGCATAAATACTGGACCAGGTCCACTCGAGGAGCAGTCTCAGGTCGCACCTGATGAAGGTTACGAGCTACGTGACCGAAATATCGTGCAAGTACGACGCTGATATCCGGCAGAACACCCGACAACCCAAGATGTCTCTAGTAATTGTAATTAACTATTCATAATCTACTATGACTTGTTTTATAAAATTGACACTAAAATTTACGAAGGTTTAGTAGTGGCGTAACATTTTGTCCCCTTTAGTGTTCTAATGAAATTTTGAGTGATTCTCTGAAAAATGGAGAAAACACGCTACATTTAGTTCTGTACAACAAATAGAGTCATGACAACAACTGATATATCAAATTAACAGGAGTCATTAGACAGAGTAGAACGATCCACGTTTTTGGCTGTACATCCTAATGAAACATTCATCATGAATAATCCTTTATTATTTGAGGAGGTTGGTGGTGTCCATAACTACAACAGGAACAAACAAATGACCTTTACTACTCATTATTAATGCTGCCAGGGCCTCAGAAAGGAGTTCAATAGCACCATCAAAAATTCTTGATCACTTCCGCACCACCATAAAATGTCTGACACGTAGCAGAGTAAGTTATAAATCTAACCCCAGCCTATTTTTAGGGTTCTGTGCCTCAATCGGTAAAAACGGAACCGTTAGGATCACTTCGTTGTCCGTCTGCCTGTCTGACTCTCCTGCTGTTGAGAACCCTTTTTCTCGGGAACGGTTGCACATAACAAGTTGGAATTTATGTGACACACTGGTGTCAATGGTCTGTTCACGATGTAGAAAATGTAAGCTTATAGCCCAATGCAGTCAAAAGATAATAATTTCGACACTCGCAAACTCACTCGTGAAAAACCGTAGGATACCCCCGTTGACGTAGAATCATGACGTTTGACAAGAATAAATGTTTCAAGGAACAAACAAAGGGAAATAATTCGAGGATCATCAATTTGTAACTATATCACACGAAAAATATTTGTCTCATCTGTTTCCGATATCAAACTTAAAATACTCTAGAAAGTCTTGAAATTCCTATGACTGATATCTAATGTGTATCAATGTCAATAGTAGGCAAAAATCATCGACATTCTCGTTTCCTGGGATGGATGAACTGTTCATATACATAATTAAGTTGTACGAAACCCTCAGAGCGCGAGTCCCACTCATACCTGGCCAGTTTTTTTTTTTTTTTTTTTTTTTTTCCTGTGCAACTGTTTCTAATCCACAGACGAATTTCTTTTAAAACTCTTAGACTGTAAAATATTTGAAAAAAACTAGTTTTACGTGTAGTTTCATGAGCAGGACTAAAAAAATATGATATTAATGTTAAATTTAGTCCAGTCTGCCATTTAAAAGCTTGGAAATGGCCAGCATTTAGCCATCCACTGAAACTAATCATTATACATATCCTGTAAACTGATTCGTTCCTCATCATTTCGATAAACGAATCGTTCAAATGGTTTGTAGTACATTCGACTAACTAAACAACCAAAAGTTTCTTAAAGTAAGCTACATTGAGCTCATTGACGCTTAGATACTGAGTAAGTATCGTATTCCAGAGATGTTGACTGCTACGTGTCATAGACTGTTGAATTTAGTCCCATACATTTTCTTTGAGGTTGAGATCGGCTGATTTAGCGAGCCTGTCGCAATGGGATAGAGCGCATGAGTGTTCCCCAAACCAGTAACGTTTGCGTGCAGCATCTTGGAAGGCGGGAGTGGCTCTGAGGACCATGGGACTTAACATCTGAGGTCATCAGTCCCCTAGAACTTAGAACTACTTAAACCTAACTAACCTAAGGACATCACACAACAGCCAGTCATCACGAGGCGAAGGCGGGAGTGTCCACAGCATATCTTATCATTAAGATGCAGAAGAAAGGAGTACTCTTGGATTACGGATAATATTGAAATAAACGTTCTGCTCCATATTCGCGGTAACTGAGTGATTGGACGCACCTATTGATACGAACCCCCCCCCCCCCCCCCCCCCCCAGGACCTGTATTACACCTTCTACACAATTCAGGTTAAACGCCACACTGGACCGTAGATGCACTCGACGTCTTGTATCATCTTAAAAGACGAAAAATTACAACTGGTCACAACACACTACACACCTCCCGTCAGTTACTCTCCAGCTTCCGTATTGTTTGGTCCACTGAAGGCGTGTAGTAATTCCATGCAAATGTCTTCATAATTTTCACGAAAGACAAATTAGAAGATATAAAACGTAACGTTAAATGAAACAACAAGTTTACTGTTACCAGTTACCCTTTTATTTACTTCCACGACGCGTTTCAAAGGTTTAAACCTCCATCATCGGGTGGATTTACATTACTTAGTATGACATTTGTGTGTGTGTTGTGTTACGATTTTTAGAGGAACTTGTGGCACTGCCTGGTTTTGTTTCTCCACGATTTATAGAGGAACTTGTGGCACTGCCTAGTTTTGTTTCTCCAACAGGCAGTGCCACAAGTTCCTCTAAAAATCGTAACACAACACACACACAAATGTCATACTAACTAATGTAAATCCACCCGATGATGGAGGTTTAAACCTTTGAAACGCGTCGTGGAAATAAATAAAACGGTGACTGGTAACAGTAAACTTGTTGTTTCATTTAATGTCAATAACAGTCACAGTAAAGCCTAACCTAAAATGTTCCATTTAAAGTAAAACGTAAGAATTATAAGGCCAATGTAACATCAGGAATAGAAGTACATACAAATTACATGTACCTACAACATGCTGAGGAAAGCTCGTACAAGTGAGATTACAAGAAACACGTACAATTTCGTGTGCAACTGCTGTTGGGCGTATTTGCAAAAGATGTTACTTGGAGACTTCGCATGTCAGACAAGACATCATACTCGACGACCGTATTATATCAACTTGGCGCCAGATGGCGTTGACATCAAAGATCGAGACAAACCAAGACATATACCGAGCGAGGTGGCGCAGTGGTTAGACACTGGACTCGCATTCGGGAGGACGACGGTTCAATCCCGCGTCCGGCCATCCTGATTTAGGTTTTCCGTGATTTCCCTAAATCATTCCAGGCAAATGCCGGGATGGTTCCTCTGAAAGGGCACGGCCGACTTCCTTCCTTAATCCGATAAGACCGATGACCACGCTGTCTGGTCTCCTTCCCCAAACAACCAACCAACCAAACCAAGACATAGCTTTTACACTGAAGAGCCAAAGAAACTGGTACACCTGCCTCATATCGTGTAGGACCCCCACGATCACGCAGAATTCTCGCAACACGACGTGGCATGGGTTGGACTGCTCGAACGAATTGACACCATGAATTCTGCAGGGTTGTCCATAAATCCATAAGAGTACGACGGGTTGGAGATCTCTTCTGAACAGCACGTTGCTAGGCATCTAAGATATTATCAATAATGTTCATGTCTGGGGAGTTTGGTGCCCAGAGGAAGTGTTTAAACTCTGAAGACTGATCCTGGAGCCACTTTGTAGCAATTATGGACGTGTAGGATGTCCATCGTCCTACTGGAATTGCCCAAGTCCGTCGGCATGCATGATGGACATGAATAGATGCAGGTGATCAGACAGGATGCTTATGTACGTGTCACCTGTCGGAGTCGTATCTAGATGTATTAGGGGTCCCATATAGCTCCAACTGCACATGCTCCACGCCATTACAGGGTCTCCACTAGCTTGAACACTCCCCTGCTGACATGCAGCATCCACGGATTCGTGAGGTTGTCTCCATAACCGTACACGTCCATCCACTCGGTACAATTTGAAATGAGACTCGTTCAACCAGGCAACATGTTTCCAGTCGTCAACAGTCCAATGTCGGTGTTGACGGACCGGGCGTAAAGCTTTGTGTCGTGCAGTCGTCAAGGATGCACGAGTGGGCATTCAGTTCCGAAAGCTCACATCGATGATGGTTCGTTAAATGGTTTGCACGATGGGGACCTAGGTGGCCACGAAGCGTGACCATTCTCGGATCCACCAGCTTTAGATGACGTGTCACCTGACGGCCAGAAGGTACAGAGGCCCCGTCATGCAGGTAGAACATATCAATCCTTGTACGGTAAAGGACTTCTTTCAATAACGCTTGAAGCAAGGAAGTCTAGATAACGGTGCAGTAACACAATAGGCCCTGCCAACTACATTTCTGTCATACCATGCAATACGTATACAGAGAAGCAATCCTAAAAATGTCTTCCACAAAGACCTGTGGGTTTTCGTTGGACCGCCGATGCTTGTAACTTGTATTATAATATCGCCTCTAGTGAAAATTGCTTAATCAGGTGGAGTTACTAGGCGGCTTGCAACTAGCGAACGACACAGTTTCAATTGTCCCCAAACAAAACAATTTCTGCCTCAGTCACCTGTTTATTTCACCACTACGCGTTCCTATGGTTCACGCTGTCATATTCAGGTGAAGAATTGTTTATTTATGTGGCTGGTGGAAAAGACCGAGGTGGCGCAGTGGTTAGCACACTGGACTCGCATTCGGGGGGACGTCGGTTCAATCCTGCGTCCAGCCATTCTGATTTAGATTTCCCGTGATTTCCCTAAATCGCTCCAGGCAAATGTCGGCATGGTTCCTTTGACAGAGCGCGGCTGACTTCCTTCCCTAATCCAATGAGACCGATGACCTCGCTGTTTGCTCTCTTCCCCCAAATCACCCAACCAACCATAGCTGGTGTTCACAGTCACATACCTACGCTGCCCTTGGTCTCCGACTGTCAAAAGACGTCTAAATAAACAATTCTCCACCTGAAGATGTGGTGTGAAACAATGAAACGCGTAGCAGAAAAGAGAGAGAGAGACTGGCACAGAAACTGTTTTATTTGTATTGAGCAACAGTCGCAACCGTAACGTTGTCCCTTATGGACGAAGTATTCAGTCAACTGTCCATCTTCATGTCCTTTTTGAAGACGTTGAATCCGCTGTAAATGATAACGATAGATTAGGGTTGGGAAAAACCGATAATTTAAAAGCAATACCGGTATTTTAGTTCAGAATAACTGGTATTTTTCGGTATTGTTTGGTCTCGGTTAGCGGGACAAAAATCCGGCATATCAATTTTCTACAGCAGCAATGCTAAAATATTTTGGCTTTTAAATATTTTTTGAAACGAGTGATGTTTATTTAATAAATTTCAATTGCTTTGAAAATCTGGATTATTATAGAAATTAGGTTCAAATGGCTTTGAGCACTATGGGAATTAACTTCTGAGGTCATCAGTCCCCTAGAACTTAGAACTACTTAAACCTAACTAACCTAAGGAGATCACACACATCCATGCCCGAGGCAGAATTCGAACCTACGACCGTAACGGTGGCGCAGTTCCAGACTGTAGCGCCTAGAACCGCTGGGCCAACCCGGCCGGCTAGAAATTAGGAAAACCGACTATTCAGCTACGGTTAGGGAGAAGCAGCAAACACATGACTAAAGAATACGTACAGCATTGACCAGAAAGTAATGTACCTTTTACTGTGTGGCGTGTTTCAGTAGCGTTGCCAGGTCCAAAAACAAAAATGCCGGTCTCGGCGTTATGTTTAGCCTGTTTGCCCTGAAAGCTGAACTACCTATTTTAAACAGAAGTAGTCTGCTGGGTATTTTATGTCGTTTATTAGCAGTAAGTTACAATGAGTTTTTTGCGAGACCAGTCTTAAACGTGTTTAAACTAAAAAACATTCATTAAACATCGTTAGAATTTGCTAATTATGATAGCAACTAAGTTCTCAGTCTTCTTAATTGCTGTCTTCTTCCACGATAATTTTATTTCAAAATAAGCTAAAAATTCTCTAGTAAGTAAAGTAATTAATTTTACGTTCTCTGCGACAGAAAGTGAAAAGATATTCAACAACTTTCATTTCACTTAGACTTATAAACAAACAACAATAATATGTAATTAAGAATTAATATGAAACTTCCTGGCAGATTAAAACTGTGTGCCCGACCGAGACTCGAACTCGGGACCTTTGCCTTTCGTGGGCAAGGTACTGGCAGAAGTAAAGCTGTGAGTACCGGGCGTGAGTCGTGCTTCGGTAGCTCAGTTGGTAGAGCACTTGCCCGCGAAAGGCAAAGGTCCCGAGTTCGAGTCTCGGTCGGGCGCACAGTTTTAATCTGCCAGGAAGTTTCATATCAGCGCACACTCCGCTGCAGAGTGAAAATCTCATTCTGGAAACATCCCCCAGGCTGTGGCTAAGCCATGTCTCCGCAATATCCTTTCTTTCAGGAGTGCTAGTTCTGCTAGGTTCGCAGGAGAGCTTCTGTAAAGTTTGGAAGGTAGGAGACGAGGTACTGGCAGAAGTAAAGCTGTGAGTACCGGGCGTGAGTCGTGCTTCGGTAGCTCAGTTGGTAGAGCACTTGCCCGCGAAAGGCAAAGGTCCCGAGTTCGAGTCTCGGTCGGGTACACAGTTTTAATATCCCAGGAAGTTTCATATCAGCGCACACTCCGCTGCAGAGTGAAAATCTCATTCAAGAATTAATATGTCTCATTTATACCCACTTTATTAGGAACATTGTTTTTCTTAGAAATCATTTCGTAGAGCTCTTAGCAGGATAATTTTAAATTACACAAAAACAGCAACATCTTCGTGATTGGGCAATTTGCAATTTATTGCGTTCCTTTGTCCACTGGGCCTAAAATAAAACAGAACATTGATTCGACGTTGGCATTATTGCCTGAAATTCCAAAGCCATATTCTGCCAATTTCAATAACTCCGAATGAAATTCTTCATTATGCACTTGTGTGTCTAATCAGGGGGCAGGAGCAAAGCGCGAGCGTTTGGGGCGTGGCGGCTTGGCATCTGTCGATCGACAAAGCCTACTTTGCTCTCTGAGCACAATGGGACTTAACATCTGAGGTCATCAGTCCCCTAGAACTTAGAACTGCTTAAACCTAACTAACCTAAGGACATCACACACATCCATGCCCGAGGCAGGATTCGAACCTGCCACCGTAGCAGTTTCGCGGTTCCAGACTGTAGCGCCTAGAAAAAGCCTACTTTGCCTCGCTTGATCTGCGCGTAGCGTGGCTGCAAAATTATGTGTTAGGTTTGTTCGGCCTACGAAGAAAAACGTAAGACACAGACGTAAGAGTATCACTGGTTGATATATCCGTATATCATTATGGTATATTTCCCTAATACTCCTCATACTTACTACTCGTGGTTATGTCATTTGCTTGGAACTGGCCTTAGTTGTGCGTTCCCTACTTCATCGCTAATAAGCCTCACGAAAGCTGCATACATTTGATCGAACACGACCGTAAAAAGCTGGACATGTCCGGCTAAGGCTAGACTCCTAGCAAACCTACTGGCGTGACCTATTGGACGGTACGCGTGTACATACAGTGTGCAAGACTCACCTCCAACTGGTCTACACAGTAGTCTCTCGCTGTCGCCCTCGGACATGGGTTGTATTGCAGAGTTGTACCATCCCTAGTTTGTGGTAGTATTCACGAAGTGCGGTAGCAATGAAATATAATGCTCTATTTGCTTTAAAAGATAACAGGCAGCCAGAGTGGGTCTTCAAGTGTCGCTGGAGGAAACAAGAGTTCTTCACCAACATCAAAGACGCTAACAAAGAGATGTTACTAGATCAGGGAAAGATCAAAAGGACTGAGAAATTTAAGTATCTCGGCGAAAGGATTGAACCCAACTTACCAGAAAAAACGTCATTATTCATGAGAGTCAACAAGCTGTAACTAGCCTATCGGCTGACTATGAACACCTACAACACGAAATGCCTATCACATAACCTGAAACTGAAGCACTACACATCAGTCATACGACCAAAAGCCCTGTATGTCATGGAATGTCTTTCTATGAACCGGAGAGGTTTGATGGAGAAACTGGAAGTCAGAGAGGGGAGAATCCTCAGGAAGATCCTAGGCTCGGTAGAAGAAGCTGGGGAATTCAGAAGGCTGCATAATTCGAAGCTCTACGAACATATGGAGAGGCTCTCTGGCTGTGCATGTAAAAGAAGGGTAGCTTTTTATAACAATGTCGCAAGATTGCCTACAAACAGATTGACCAACCGTCTGTTCACCTTCTGGCAAAACAAGAAGGTTCGCACCACTTGGCTGACAGAAACCGAGGACATTAAAGAACTGGGAATAACTGATCTCCAGAAGAGACAGTCTGTGAGACAAACCCTGAAGGAAGTGCGAGGATTTCAGGAAAAGCCCCGAACACAGCCCCTGAACAGAAGAAAGGAAGGAGTTACACCGACAGTGGATGCGACAGTACTGGGCAAGGATCAAAGCCCAACAGTTGAACAAGCGTGGTCCAAAGTAGGCCCATTCGAAACAAGAAGAAGAAGAAAGCATCCACTGTATCCCTTGTAACAGAATACAAATTTTATTGATATGCCTATAAGTTTATTGACGTGCTATAAATTTGGGACAATAACAGAACCTGTAATTCTGTGGTTGCTTCAGCGTGAGTACTGCATACCATCAAAAAGTGAGCATGGAAGTCATCAAATTGTGACCTTGCGCTCTAGCTGTCACTGATCCCGTCTCCTTCGCCTTCGCAATCTTTGCTGGAGACAATGAGACTGATTTCTGCCGCTGCCCCAACCTCATATCGGTCGTGATCTACTCCTTCATCCTCATTAGAATGTGCACCTTCGTTCGAAGTCTACATTTGGAAAATCGGTTATTTCAGAACGATTATTTTGAGCGGTTTTAACAGTGTAACCTAAAACCGCTTGTTTCTGCGATAACCGACATCCCTACGACAGACACCACGTACATGTAGTCCTAATGTGCATCACCGACACATGTAAAATGCGCGTGCTTGTCAGCGGACTCCATTCTACCAAATGAATAACTGTTTCGTTTCATCCACGCTTAATGAATTTGCACATTCAGATGAAATATTTGTGCTGAGCACTGCATCTGTTCCGCGCTGTGTAGAGAAAACTCGAGTAAATACTTTCGCGTCTGGTACTCTACGGCTAAAAAATCGTCTGCCGTGTTCTTTACAAGCAATGGCAGCAGCGTTTAAATCAAAAAACATGTCCATGAATAGCGTATCGCCATACTCATCGTTTACAAATCTCTGAAATATGCCTAGACGATACAGTAGACTTTGACATCAAATCACAATTACAAAATTTCAATTCTGTAAAGTCAAAACACCTTCACAACTTGAACTTCAAAACAACAATGACAATACGCAAATATCCCTACAGGACGCGAAATGAAACTTATCTTTATAAGTAGCTGACTGTCTGTACCCAACAAAACCCGGACATATGTTACGCAGAATGTTTTATTCGAAATAGTGTATGCCACCACCTCCCAAAATATTTACTATACCTTCAGAAACACCTTGCGCACATTCGTTCCGTATGAACGTAGACTCAGTACTCTACAACATTACAATGCACGATGGAGTATTACTACGACGTTCTCCAGCATGTTATCACACCTCTGGACATAGAGCGTTGGATTTGGTTATTACCAAACCCCGTCAGATGGTGGCCGTATATAGACAAGAACGTAAGCAAACAATCAGCTGAGTGCTCGCGTGTGACGTCATCGTAAATACACACTAATACTGACGTAAATCAAACGTGCGGAGCGTGTCTGTACGATATAAAACTGTCAGATACATCCATGAATGGTATCGGAACATCACAATCCGGTACAGAAACTCAGTAAACATATCGGCCCCAGTAATATGATCGGAAGACGAAAAGAATATACCTGCTTTACCACGACTGAGGTGGTGTGCTGCAAGTCAGCACCTGAATGTCTGGTTCAGTCTGTTCAGAAAGAGAGGGGTAATACTCTCTAACACAAGGGGGGAAAAAGACGCACCACAAAGAAATTATCCGAATGGGACGGAAATTGGTAGATGTGACGTACATGTACAGACGAAAAAATGAGTACAATTTTAGAAAAAAATTGATGATTTATTCAAGAGAAACAGCTTCAGAAATTTAACAAGTCAATAACGTGTTCGTCATTCGGCTGAGTATTGATTGACAATGTTGTTGGATGCCTTCCTGCGGGAAATCATGCCAAATTCTGTCGCATTAGATCGTCGTAATCCAGAGTTGGTTGAAAGGACTGCCTGTAACGTTCTCGACTGTGGAGAGATCCGGCGATCTTGCCGGCCTAGGAGGAATGTGAAAAGCACAAAGACAAGCAGCAGAAACCCACGCTGTGTGCGGGCGGGCATTATCGTGCTGATATGTAAGCCCAGGATGACTTGCCATGAAGCGCAACAAACCGAGCCGGAGAATATCGTCGATGTACAGCTGTGCTGCAAGGATGCGGCGGATGACAACCAAAGGAGTTCTTCCCGCAGACCACTCGCGACTGGAACAGCAAAGGGAATGGCAATGTGGCAGAGGTACATAAAACAATCTCCGCTCACACCGTATAACGGAGTATACAGGGTGTCAGAAACAGTGTAAAAAGCTTGTAAGAATGTTGCAGGAAACAATGAGCTCAGAAATAATTTTTGAGAAAAGAATTCGATACGTTGCGTCGTTTCCGAGGTAATTAGCATTGAAGTTAGCCAATCAGGCCGTTGCAAGCGCAGGTTCAAGTGGCCCGCCAGAGACAGTTTGTTTGGTTTTCTAAAACCGGACAAGAGAGAGATGCAAAAATTGGGCATTGACGGTAGTAAGGATCGAACCCGAGCCAAAGGCTGAGCAATCTCGTGCGCTGTCATTTACTCTATGAGAACAACTGACACTAATTGTATCTGGCGGGCCTCTTGAACTAGCGCGCGCAACGGCCTGATGGGCTAACTTCAATGTAAATTAACTCGGAAACGATGCAACGTTCCGATTTTTTTCCCTGAACAACTATTTCTCAGCACAGCCTGCCCTGAAACAACCTCATAAGCTTTTGAGACGTTTCTGACCAGCCTGTATATGTAGATGAACACTTATGTAGCACTGAATGAGGTGATGCAACGGTTACAGCACTGCACTTGTTTCTAATGACCTCGACATCAAAAGGGCACTGACTCTTTCACCATTTAATGAGCAATGCGTTTTCCAGGATTATGGCAGGTCTATGTCATCCACGTCGTTGCGCCTGGAAATATACGGGGCTCATTCAGGTATATGGTATAATTCCAAGTTACTTGTATGACCTAGTGGTCTATGTTTGTCCTCTCTCTCTCGTACATAATTCGACATCAAGGAATTTATACAGTTATTACTCACCAATCCCAAATATCTAATCCTCATTTTGGGCGTATGTGCATATCCCCTTCTATTCTGTAAGGCATCAGAGGTTATCGAAGTACTGGCGCAAATCTTCAACATAAGATATGTATTTTGTACCAGAACGAGTGAAAATACAGAACAGGGAGACCTCGAATTGGGCATAGCCATGGGGCTCCACCTGCTAGTGCAATCCATTTGGGCAGGTCTCAAAACAGGACAGAAGGCATTTCATTGTTATGCACTTCACACTGGTGTGCACAGTATACATGTAGGTCTCGCGAGACAAAGACACTTCCAGGTGCGCTAATGTAGCTGCACGAGAGCCCTCACGCTTCTTTTGTCTGCACGTCGGCAGTGATATGCACAATGGAAGAGCCAGTTGTTTGTCTGAAGAACAATAAACACACTGGTAACCATTAAAACTGCAATACAAGGAAGCATAGCAAATAACGAAATCGTACTTATTGGGTGCACCTCTAATCAGGCTAGTTCTCAACTCAAACTTAGCTCGGATGATACATACAGCTACATCAATTCATGCTGCGTCAGCTCTATGGCAGCGTTCACGAATCCTTAGTGGCTGGCGAGAGGTGATGTGCCTGTCGCTTGGAAATCCGTGACCAAGGTTTTCCATGTGCGATATATGAGTAGTACTGGCTGGGGCAACAGTCGAACACCCTCTGAATCCTGTTGCACCATAGAAGGGAATTCTGAGTGCAGGTATTTTGAATTTTCTTCCCTGGAAGTACAGAGCCAAGCCAAGGTAGGTCCGAGCGAAATGTCACAATCAGAACGTAACCAAGAAGAAAAGCCAATGCGGCAATTAGCGAGGCACACAACTGGGCACTAACACAACACACTCGAAGAGAGAGCGCTGAGTGCGACCACAGCATGATGACCGCATCATAACATCATTCTGACAGCTATGCAAGGTGCCGTAACAACACGTCAATCAAACGCAGGAACGACTTTTAGCTCGCTTATATTGCAGAAAGCCACATCTGGGACACTGCAGTACAGTGTAAAAGAGCTGAAAACTTTAGAAAATGGAACAAAATTATATCATCACAACAGCTCGTCAACGTGATCAACAAGAGTCGATACATGGACTTCTGAAGCACAGAGGCCATTCTATACTCTTCTAGCCTGTTTAGTTGCGACAGTCTTGTGAGTTACAGCAATGTCAAGGCTGTTTCACAATATGCTGCCTAATATTCATCTGGTGACTTCATATTTAAGACACCAACCCACCTGATGCACTCCAGTCCACTGGGATGCCACTGCTGCCGCTGATGTGAAGAACGACCAACATTCTGCGAAGGTGATCAACTAGCTGCTGGCCACACAATCTCCGTGAAGGTATCTGTGAAAAGCTACCGGAGTCTTGGTCACCTGTTGTTGGGAGGCCAGGGCATACTTCTGCATGGTACAGTCATCCCGTTGGCTGTGCACCTGGGTGTTACTACGAGGCCTTCGAAAATGCTGCAATAAGGTAGCGTGCCACAATGGCAGCTTCCTGGCTGGGCAGTCAGTGCCTACAGACTTCCGAGTCGGCATCCTGCACAAAGTTACCCCTGTTGAAGGTGCGGTTCCTGACCTCCAACATGCAACATAGACGCCTCTGGGACGTATGAGTCAACAACATTCAGCCATAAGCGCCTTTTTGCCATCTTCACTCAGTGCCACAGAGAAGCTATCTGCATTATATAAATTCTGCAATAAATGTATTTACAGCCAATCTTGAGTCACGAAACCACACTCTCGCACTCCGAACTCTCAACCTGTAGAGACGACAGTTCCCTGGGCCTTCACAATTTCGTCCCACCACGTGACAATGCAGTCTGGCAATGTTTGTTCTCCTCACAAGGGAACATCCCCAACTCACCCCCCTCAGATTTAGTTATAAGTTGGCACAGTTGAAAACCTGAACACAGATCGATCGAGAAAACAGGAAGAAGTTGTGTGGAACTATGAAAAAATGAACAAAATATACTAACTGAGTACTCCAAGTGCAAGATAGGCAATATTAAGGACAATGTGAGCTCAGGAGCGCCGTGGTCCCGTGGTTAGCGTGAGCAGCTGCGGAACGAGAGGTCTTTAGTTCAAATCTTCCCTCGACTGAAAATTTTACTTTCTTTATTTTCACAAAGTTATGATCTGTCCGTTCGTTCATTGACGTCTCTGTTCACTGTAATAAGTTTAGTGTCTGTGTTTTGCGACCGCACCGCAAAACCGTGCGATTAGTTGACGAAAGGACGTGCCTCTCCAATGGGAACCGAAAACATTTGATCGCAAGGTCATAGGTCAACCGATTCCTCCACAGGAAAACACGTCTGATATATTCTATACGACATTGGTGACAGCATGTGCGTCACATGACAAGAATATGTTGTCGACCCACCTAACTAGTACACTTGGCGAATGAGTAAAAAGATTCTTCTACCTTGCCCGATTTAGGTTTTCTTGTGGATGTGATAATCACTACCAAAAAAGTGACGAAAACATAAGAGTTTGACACATAAATTGAAAACGAAGAGTTAAACTTTTCACTCGAGGGAAGACTTGAACCAAGTACTTCTCGTTCAACAGCTGATCACGCTAACCAAGGCGCTCCTGAGCTCATACTGTCCTTGATATTGCCTATCTTGCGCATGGACTACTCAGTTTGTATATTTTGCTTATTTTTTCATAGTTCCACACAACTTCTTCCTGTTTTCTCGATTGATCTGTGTTCAGTTTTTCAAGGCCTATCCACTGTGCCAACTTATAACTAAATCTGAGGGGGGTGCGATGGGGAGGTTCCCTTGTCAGAACCTCCACAAACGGATATACCGATCATGGTGCTGTGCACAGAACCGAACAATGTTGCTGGTTGCACTCCAGCTGACGCACCACTCTCTGGCACCGCGTCAATGGAAGGTAGCACAATGATCGCTGTGATGACAGTCTGTGGTACTTCAGACGTCGTCGTACTGTACGTGTGATTACCTGACCCACGGTATATGACGTGTCCGTACGATCCTGCAGAGTGGTCAATAATGTCTTAGACCTCTGGCTCTAGTAGCGTGGTGCCACGGTCCGCGCGGCTTCCCCCGTTGGTGTTCGAATCCTCCCTCGGGCATGGGGGCGTGTGTGTGTGTGTGTGTGTGTGTGTGTGTGTGTGTGTGTGTGTGGTCCTTAGTGTAAGTTAGTTCAAGTTAGATTCAGTAGTGTCTAAGCTTAGGAACCGATGACCTCAGCAGTTTGGTCCCTTAAGACCCTACCAGAAATTTCCAAATTTTTTCTAGCAGCGTGGGACCATTGTGACCCTGCATGGCGGTGAGTATTGCCCTCCTAAATCCACTGATTCCGTATTCGCTTTGCAGTAGTGTCATCTGGACCAGCGCGAGCAGCAATATCGTGGAATGATAACAGCAGACTCGATGGATCCTGACCTGGACAACATTGAATTCCGACACGTGCTGGTACTCGTTTCTCCTTCTTACACGAAGCATAAATGCGGAATGTAGATGGCGTTATCGTTACGTGTAATTTTTCATGGGATTGCTATTTTCATGGCTTGCAATATATTGGGTCCGAAAAGGCAGGAACATTGGAGAGATATCAGCAAGTGTGTGTTTGTTGCCTGCAAAAATATTGCCCGTCTCTAATGACCTCGTTGTCGACGGGACGTTAAACACTAACCACCACCACCACCACCACACCAAAAATATTGCGTTATTCAAGATAAATGAAAGATGCTATAAAATTAATCGATTTGCGAGAAAAACGGCCAAAAATGACCAGTCAAACGTAGGAAGAAGCCTCGGGCGTATTTTCAGATTGCTGTGGAAAGAGAAATTTTGCAGATACTCTTACTGCTAAATCTGACGTGAGTCACTTTAAAGACGCTGTAATGTCACTCAATACTTTGAGCATGATGGTAAAAAGCCTATGTGATTTCTACTAAACCAGTGGTCCAGTCCTGTAAATGGAATGCACTAATATACCTGGTCTTTTTTTGAAACTACTTTGTCTTGGGAAACTCCTCAGGTCTTAATTTTGTTTCTATATTTTGTTCTGCCTTCAGTTTTTTGACTATTAGGGCAGTTTCTTCCAGGCCTTTATGCACTTCCTTTCCGAATTCGGTCTGGCTTTTAAATTTTCGAATTGCATACATTAGTCTTTCCAACTCCGTCTGTAATTTTCCCTACGTAGTTGTAACCTTCTGTGTTTGTGGTGTCACCGCCAGACACCACACTTGCTAGGTGGTAGCCTTTAAATCGGTCGCGGTCCATTAGTATACGTCGGACCCGCGTGTCGCCACTGTCAGTGATCGCAGACCGAGCGCCGCCACACGGCAGGTCTAGAGAGACTTACTAGCACTCGCCCCAGTGGTACAGCCGACGTTCATAGCGGTGGTTCACTGACAATCACGCTCTCATTTGCCGAGACGATAGTTAGCATAGCCTTCAGCTACGTCATTTGCTACGACCTAGCAAGGCGCCGTATTCAATTAATATTGAAATTATATTGTGAAGCATGTATCATCAAGAGCGATGTTCTACAATTATGGATTAAAGTTAAGTATTCCAAGAACTATGTTCTTTTCTTATTAGACTCAACTCCTTTAATTGTTCCAGACCTCACGCCAGTCTGCGTGTAATTAAACGCGTGCATTTCGGCCTCCTCTAGCAACACTTCAATGTTATTTCTTAATTTAAATGTTCCTGCTGTCATTCTATTCCCTAATATATTCCTCACAATTTTATTACCTTTTTGCAGATACTTTCATTTTCTTTTCGTGATACAAGAATTACTGTTGCTGATGCGTATGGACAAAGTACTCCCTTGTAACGCAGAATTTTTGCATGTATAGGGAACGAGTTTTTATTATATACACTTAAGTCCCTTTTTCCTCTCAGTTAGGTTAGATGATTACTCCCGTAATTAGGTTAGATGATTACAAATAGATATTAGAATTTGCCTGTCCTTCTGACATAGCCATACCCCGTGCTTAATTTTTATGGTGCGCTCTTGTTGTTTGTCTTTACCTGTGGTTTTTTTCCCGAAGGAGATTTGTACTCCGATTTTCCTGCTGTGTTTAAATACAGTATTTCTATTTGCTTTTGTGCTCTCTCTCCACCGTATGCCAAAACTTACAAATTATCAACGAATGCTAAACCATTAATTCTCAGGCTTCTTGCCACGGTTCGTGCGGCTCCTACCGTCGGATGTTCGAGTCCTCCCTCGAGCATGTGTGTGTATGTTGTTCTTAGCATAAGTTAGTCTAAGTTTATGTAGTGTGTAAGACAAGGGATAGAAGTCCGTAGCAGTTTGGTCCCTTAGGAATTCACACACATTTGAACATTAATTCTGAGACGATCCATTTTGCAGCCATTTGGTGTTTTACTTTTTCTGTTAGATACCACCAATTTATTCTTCCAATCTACAATCACTTTTACTAGTGAAGAGTTGAACAAGCTTGGAGTACGTCCACCAACTTGTTCATCCTATGTTTTAATCTCAGAACGGTCTGCAATTTATCTAGTAATTTTTAGTTTTACTTGCTTTGACTCTCCTGGCCCCACAAATCGCGATCAGTTTTCCGCGTCATCAAATAACCTGCTCCGCCGCGTTCTGTCCTTGGGATCTTGTTACCTTGCTCCATGTTTCTGAAGTTCCTTGGCCACCTGGTGTCTCAATCTTATTTTCGTTCTGCCTGAAGGTCTCAGTGTTTCTTCTCCAACGCTTCTCTCAATCTTAATCCCTCCTCTCTTCCACAGACGTCGTCGGCTCGTCACAGTCTCTTCGTCATATCTTTCGTAACATTATATGGTTCATTACACTGTATCTACCAGAGTTCCCTTTTCTTTCATCTTCATCATCCTTCTTCGTCAGAAATTGGTCCAAATAAGTTCCACGGGGTTTCATTTTCAAAACTCTTTATCATTCTCTCTGCTCTGATGATGATAATGATGATTGATTTGTGGAGCGCTCAACTGCGCGGTTATCAGCGGCCGTACAAAGTCCCAATATTTACACAGTCCAGTCTCGCCACGTCCATAAATGATGATGAAATGACGAGGACAACACAAACAACCCGTCTCAGATAAAATCCCCAACCCGGCCGGGAACCGAATCCGGGACGCCGTGATCCAGAGGCAGCAACGCTAGCCGCTAGACCACGAGCTGTGGACACATCTCTCAACAGATGACAGCACTTTGACGTCGCACCGATGCAACAGCTGGAAGCATACAATCGTCGTTTGGATCAGTGTACAGTCGTGAGGCTGTACGCGAGTCGTGCTTGAGTGTTGAAGTCCACCGTGTCCGTGAATACCAATGTGCCACATATGTTCACCCACGCAGAATGCGCACACGTGGTGTATGGGTACTGTAATGGCAGTGTCTGTGCGGCTGTGTCAGAATACCAGAGGCGAACCCCGTGTGCCAGGGTATTTCCCAAGGTTTTTCCAAACATTACGTGAATCCGGAACACGTTACATCAGAACGTGAGGCCGTACGGTTAGTTGAGGAAAGGGAAGACAACGCTGCTATGGTACAGCCGAGTCCCACCCATCACCAGTAAACGGTATTAGCCGTCAGCTCTATATTCCTGCCATCCGGCGTGGCCGAGCGGTTCTAGGCGCTTCAGTATGGAACCGCGCGACCGCTACGGTCGTAGTTCGAATCCTGCCTCGGGCATGGATGTGTGTGATGTCCTTAGGTTAGTTACGTTTAAGTAGTTCTAAGTTCTTGGACCTCAGATGTTAAGTCCCATAGTGCTCAGAGCCATTTTTTTCCTATATTCCACAAACGCGAGTATGGCATACGTTTTATTCTGAAGGCATGTACTCCTTCCAAGTGCAGTCCGTACATCATCTGCATCCAGGTGACTCAGTAAGCAGACAACAATTTTGTGAATGCTTGCCTGTACACAGTGACATCGTGCAATACACTTTATTTATAGCTGAGGCTACATTTACACGCATTCTCGTGATGAATACTCGCAATTGTTATGCTTGGATGACGGAGAACCCACTTGACAACAGGGAAACAAGATTCCAAGTTATGTTCTCAGTGAACGTCTGGTGTGGTACGATGTGTTCCTGCCAAATCGCATGACAGCCGTAGCAACGCGCTTTTCCTGATAGAAGACCTACCTGGACATTTGGAAGACGTGACATTAGAGAAACGACGGCAGCTGTCCGTGCAACATGATGGATCACCGATTAAGTGTAACAGACGAGTATTCCAGTGTTTGAATAACACATTTCCTCAACGGTGGATTGGCCTTGGCTGGTTCATTAAGTGGCCTGCCGGAACACCCGACGTAACACCATTAGACTACTGTTCACGGTGCTGGTTAAAAGGAGATGTGTACGCTACGAAGAAGAACTTGTCTCGCATCACCGACGCTGGTGCCCGCATTAAAGCCATCTGAGATGATCGATGAGCAACAGAACATACCTTCCAATGCGTTGAAAAGTGCATTGAGAAGGGTGAGGGACTTCTTGAACACTTCTTGTAAGGTGGATCAGTCATTAACCTCGCCATTATTCTGTCCACCGCAGCACGTACACAGCATTTCTATAAGTATTATTCGCACTTCATAATCATTCATGGATATGTGTAATCTTCAACCCTATCCAGTTCCATAACGTCCATCTCGATGGCTGAGTGGTAGCCGGCACGGTAGCTCAGCGTGTTCGGTCGGAGGGCTGACTGCCCTCTGCAATAAAAAGAAATTGACTAAAGGAATCAATGATCAAATTGAATGGATGTCATGTGACGTCCGCCAAGACCAAACGCAGCGAACAATACTGAACAAAGTAAAGTAAAGAAAAAAAAATAGTGGTCAGCGCGACGGAATGACATGCAAAGGAGCCCGGGTTCGATTCCCGGCTGCGCTAGAGATTTTCTACGCTCAGGGACTGGGTGTTGTGTTGTCTTCATCGTCATATCATCATCCCCATCGACATGCAGGTCGCCGAAGTGGCGTCAACTCAAAAGACTTGCACTAGGCTGCAACAGCAACACACGCTGGTGGCTGCTCCGTCAAAGAGAATTGCAACTCTAATCATTTACCCGCAGATCGTGTCTCCGTGTAGTACGTTACATTGATATTCGACCATGTCCTCTGGGTGTAGCATCTTTCTTGTCAGATAATGTCGATTTCGAGATCAAAACGTTGCTAGAAAGGCATTAAAATTACATCACTGAAGAAATTACGACCCGATAGTAATATGAACTGTGTTTGCAGGTAACGACGTCTGAAAGGCTGACGGAACTGTAACAGTAGCCATTAGACCGTTTATAAAGTAAAACAGAACAGGGAAACCAACAGCGCTGAAGTACCAGCACCCCTGTTAGCATCAGAAGCTGATTTAATCGCGCACACGCCCACCCGGTGTTATTGCAGTGCGCGGCAGTGTTGTCGCGGCGGACACGTGCCGGTCTTCCCTCCGCCCACGCCGGTCGCGTCTCTACAGTCCTCCCCCAACCCCCAGCAACCAGCAGCCGGCAACCGAGGCCTCTGGCTCCCACGTTTCCGCCAACGCGGAAGCCGTACCACGCGCACAGTGGGTAATATGGCGGCGGCGAGCCAAAGCCGCACTTTATGAGAAGCCACTGCCACGTGTTTGCCCGTGGCCTCACCCGTGCTCGCACGTGTCTGCTTTCATCCGTCTCACTGGCCACCAAAGGAGGCTTGGTCCACCCTCCGGGCGTATCTTTTCGCCTGAGCGCTACCATGGCAGACACGAACACACATACTCTACATATACAGGGTGTTACTAAAAGGTACGGCCAAACTTTCGAGAAACATTCCTCACACACAAAGAAAGAAAATATGTTATGTGGACATGTGTCTGGAAACGCTTACTTTCTATGTTAGAGCTCATTTTATTACTTCTCTTCAAATCACATTAATCATGGAATGGAAACACACAGCAACAGAACGTACCAGCGTGACTTCAAACACTTTGGTACAGGAAATGTTCAAAATGTCCTCCGTTAGCGAGGATACATGCATTCACCCTCCGTCGCATGGAATCCCTGATGCGCTGATGCAGCCCTGGAGAATGACGTATTGTATCACAGCCGTCCACAATACGAGCACGAAGAGTCTCTACATTTGGTACCGGGGTTGCGTAGACAAGAGTTTTCAAATGCCCCCATAAATGGAAGTCAAGAGGGTCGAGGTCAGAAGCGTGGAGGCCACGGAATAGGTCCGCCTCTACCAATCCATCGGTCACCGAATCTGTTGTTGAGAAGCGTACGAACACTTCGACTGAAATGTGCAGGAGATCCATCGTGCATGAACCACATGTAGTGTCGTACTTGTAAAGGCACATGTTCTAGCAGCACACGTAGAGTATCCCGTACGAAATCATGATAACGTGCTCCATTGAGCGTAGGTGGAAGAACATGGGGCCCAATCAAGACATCACCAACAATGCCTGCCCAAACGTTCACAGAAAATCTGTGTTGATGGCGTCATTGCACAATTGCGCGCGGATTCTCGTCAGCCCACACATGTTCATTGTGAAAATTTACAATTTGATCACGTTGGAATGAAGCCTCATCCGTAAAGAGAACATTTGCACTGAAATGAGGATTGACACATTGTTCGATGAACCATTCGCAGAAGTGTACCCGTGGAGGCCAATCAGCTGATGATAGTGCCTGCACACGCTGTACATGGTACGGAAACAACCGGTTCTCCCGTAGCAGTCTCCATGCAGTGACGTGGTCAACGTTACCTTGTACAGCAGCAACTTCTCTGACGCTGACATTACGGTTATCGTCAACTGCAATAAAAATTGCCTCGTCCATTGCAGGTGTCCTCGTCGTTCTAGGACTTCCCCAGTCGCGAATCATAGGCTGGAATGTTTCGTGCTCCCTAAGACGCCGATCAATTGCTTCGAACGTCTTCCTGTCGGGACACCTTCCTTCTGGAAATCTGTCTCGATGCAAACGTACCGCGCCACGGCTATTGCCCCGTGCTAATCCATACATGAAATGGGAATCTGCCAACTCCGCATTTGTAAACATTGCACTGACTGCAAAACCACGTTCGTGATGAACACTAACCTGTTGATGCTACGTACTGATGTGCTTGATGCTAGTACTGTAGAGCAATGAGTCGCACGTCAACACAAGCACCGAAGTCAACATTACCTTCCTTCAATTGGGCCAACTGGCGGTGAATCGAGGAAATACAGTACATACTGACGAAACTAAAATGAGCTCTAACATGGAAATTAAGCGTTTCCGGACACATGTCCACATAACATCTTTTCTTTATTTGTGTGTGAGGAATGTTTCCTGAAAGTTTGGCCGTACCTTTTTGTAACACCCTGTATACTCTTCAAGCTACTTAACAGTGTGTAACGGAGGGTAGTTCTGGTACAATATGTCCCATTCAGGAAGGGCGCGTAGAAACAATGACTGTCGGATAGCTTAAACGTATATATCCACCTCCGTAGCTGAGTAGTCAGTACAGCTGACTGTCATGCGAAGGACGAGGGTTCGATTACCGGCACTGCCACGGACTGATCCTCAGTGGTAGGAGTGGTGCGGGGCGCACTCAGCCTCGTGAGAGCAACTGGGGAGCTACTCGACCGAGTAGTAGCGGCTCCAAGATAAAGAAACCCGACAAAGACTGTTACAGCGGTGTGCTGACCACACGCCCCTCCGTGTCGCATCCAAAGACGCCATTAGCAGAGGGTGGCCCCATGCACGAACAGATAAAGTAGAATTTCGGACATCTCTGTTTCTGGAATCTACACTCATGCTCATAAATTCAGGATAATGCTGATATTAGGTGAAACAACGCTCTGGTGGGCGGTTTGCGGGTTTAAATCACCTCGGGGTAAGACCATGCGGTGCATTTGACCTGCGGTCGTCGCACGGTGGCGCTGGCAGCAGTCCACATACGCAAGGGTTTGTTGGTGCATGTCAGAGTACGGCGCAGCGAGTAAGTTTGCAGAAGTTTTCAGACGTGCTAATGGTGACTGTGTGTTGAAAAAGGCTCAAAGAACACATATTGATGACCTTATGAGGGGTAGAATACTAGGGCGACTGGAGGCTGGTCAAACACAACAGGTCGTAGCACAGGCCCTCCGTGTGCCACAAAGTGTGATTTCAAGATTATGGCAACCATTCCAGCAGACAGGAAACGTGTCCAGGCGCTACAATACGGGACGTCCACAGTGTACAACACCACAAGACCGAAATCTCAGCATCAGTGCCCGCAGACGGCCAAGGAGTACCGCAGGTAGCCTTGCTCAGGACCTTACCGCAGCCCCTGGAACAGTTGTCTCCAGACTCGCAGTCTACAGACGACTGAAAAGATATGGTGTTGGGTTGGCAGAAGAGCCAACACCGTGTTAATAGAGGAGGCCGAAATGCACGCGTTTAGCTCACGCAGGCTGGCGTGAGGAGGGAAGAACTATACGGACGTGAGGTCTGGAACACGACAAGGAATGAGAATTCAGAAAGCGGACGTAATTAGTTTCATACTTAACTTTAATCCATTAATGCGGAACGTCGCTCTTGACGGTACATGATTCACAATATTATCTATTCAGAAGACATATAGTAACTGAATATGGCGCCTTGCTAGGTCGTAGCAAATGACGTAGCTGAAGGCTATGCTAAACTGTCGTCTCGGCAAATGAGAGCGACTGTAAACAGTGAACCATCGCTAGCAAAGTCGGTTGTACAAGTGGGGCGAGTGCTAGTGAGTCTCTCTAGACTAGACCTGCCGTGTGGCGGCGCTCGGTCTGCAATTACTGATAGTGGCGACACGCGGGTCCGACGTATACTAACGGACCGCGGCCGATTTAAAGGCTACCACCTAGCAAGTGTGGTGTCTGGCAGTGACACTACACATGGTTTATTCGCCCGGGGACCTGCAAGGTGCATTCCACTGACTCATGGTCACAGGAGTGCCGTAAAGCCTGGTGTCAAGAACACAGTACATGGTCATTGGAACAGTGGTTATGTTCACGGAAGAGTCCAGGTATAGTCTGAACTGTGATTCTCGCAGGGTTTTCATCTGGCGTGAATCAGGAACCAGATATCAACCCTTTAATGTCCTCGAAAGGGACCTGTATGGAGGTCGTGATTTGATGGTGTGGGGTGGGATTATGATTGGTGCACGTAACTACCTGCATGTCTTTGACATAGGAACTGTAACAGGTCGGGTGTATCGGGACGTCATTTTGCACCAATATGTCCGCCTTTTCAGGGGTGCAGTGGGTCCCAACTTCCTCCTGATGGACGATAACGCACAGCCCCACCGAGCTGCCATCGTGGAGGAGTACCTTGAAACAAAAGATATCAGGCGAATGGAGTGGCCCGCCTGTTCTCCAGACCTAAACGCCGTCGAGCACGTCTGGGATGCTCTCGGTCGACGTATCGCTGCACGTCTTCAAACCCCTACGACACTTCAGGAGCTCCGACAGGCACTGGTGCAAGAATTGTGCAACAAATCTACTAACTTCACGCACCAAATGGCCATGGGCACGGCAAAACACGACTGCTCCTTTTTGCCACTTTGTCACGTCCACACATTCACACACTTATATGAATGTGTGGACATGTCCACAAGAACAGACATGACACATTAATGTAATTTAATAGGCCTAGCTGGGCAATGAAGCCATCTTCTTCAGTGCGGATGTACAAATACGTCCGACCTACTGTGAGAATCGCGGAAGAGCGGATATGGAGGAAACAGACTGTGGATATGTGGCACTCAATGGGAGTGTGGATCGGCCGTGAGGCAAGGCGAGCCGAGATAGTCCGTGCAGTTGCGACATCACTGTGTCGCGGATGGTGCAGTGGTTACCGCACCTGCCTAGTAAGTAGGAGATCCCGGGTTCGAATCCCGGTCCAGAACACATTTTCACTCATCGTCGCCGGTTCCGCGTAATGTCTCAATGCAACTGATAGCAGTGATCCCTCTCCTTTCCTTTCCTTTCCTTTCCTTTCCTTTCCTTTCTTCCCTCTCCACCTTTAATTTACATATAACAGTGACTCAGGTTTTCTTCCAATGTCCGTTTAAGACATAAACGTCTTACAGATCGCTAGTGCCTTATGCTAACGTAGAGGCAGTGCGCGTAAGATTGAGCATGTGACTTGATCGCTGCTCCATCCGGAAAGGTATGTCCACACGATGCCTCTTTCATCGTGCGCAATTTCAGGCGCAGGGGAAGAAAAGAGAACGCACAAAAATTTGTGGAAAGAACGCATGTACGCTGGCGTTCTCGTTTCCACACGTTGCATTACAGCGCAAGGAGTCTGCTACGGATCCTAATCTTTGTTTGGGAACTTTTGCTGCGTTAATTGTGATAAAAAGAAGACAAAGAAAGAAAACGTAAAAGCTGCTTCATGTAAAGAAGTATTTAAATACAAAGATATGAGAAATACAATGTGACGACAACGTTCTGTCTCCAAATTTCAAAAAGGCGTCACAGCGAGACTTCAGAGTTTCTGCTTCGAAAACTGCTGTGATAACACTGGCAGTAACTTCTGTTAGCCAGTAACCGACGACTTATATACCAGTTTGAACTATTTATTTAGCATATCTAAACAAAGCGTACAGTAATTACTCCTGAGACTGAAAATTAGTTAGGGTGATTCTTAGTCATTATGTGAAGGTTCATTAACTTTCAATGCGTCATTTGAATTTTATTTTATAAAAAAAATTGTTCACACAACTTAAAACAATGGAAGATTATGATATGTAGATTAACAACCTCGGACTCGACAAATCTGCGAATTTTATAGACGTCAGAATCCACCAAAACGGAGGTTATGTTTCCGATTTTTTTTTTATTTTTTTTTTTTTTGCACCGTCGGTGTATTTGGTTTCTACACTCCTGGAAATTTAAATAAGAACACCGTGAATTCATTGTCCCAGGAAGGGGAAACTTTATTGACACATTCCTGGGGTCAGATACATCACATTATCACACTGACAGAACCACAGGCACATAGACACAGGCAACAGAGCATGCACAATGTCGGCACTAGTACAGTGTATATCCACCTTTCGCAGCAATGCAGGCTGCTATTCTCCCATGGAGACGATCATAGAGATGCTGGATGTAGTCCAGTGGAACGGCTTGCCATGCCATTTCCACCTGGCGCCTCAGTTGGACCAGCGTTCGTGCTGGACGTGCAGACCGCGTGAGACGACGCTTCATCCAGTCCCAAACATGCTCAATGGGGGACAGATCCGGAGATCTTGCTGGCCAGGGTAGTTGACTTACACCTTCTAGAGCACGTTGGGTGGCACGGGATACATGCGGACGTGCATTGTCCTGTTGGAACAGCAAGTTCCCTTGCCGGTCTAGGAATGGTTGAACGATGGGTTCGATGACGGTTTGGATGTACCGTGCACTATTCAGTGTCCCCTCGACGATCACCAGTGGTGTACGGCCAGTGTAGGAGATCGCTCCCCACACCATGATGCCGGGTGTTGGCCCTGTGTGCCTCGGTCGTATGCAGTCCTGATTGTGGCGCTCACCTGCACGGCGCCAAACACGCATACGACCATCATTGGCACCAAGGCAGAAGCGACTCTCATCGCTGAAGACGACACGTCTCCATTCGTCCCTCCATTCACACCTGTCGCGACACCACTGGAGGCGGGCTGCACGATGTTGGGGCGTGAGCGGAAGACGGCCTAACGGTGTGCGGGACCGTAGCCCAGCTTCATGGAGACGGTTGCGAATGGTCCTCGCCGATACCCCAGGAGCAACAGTGTCCCTAATTTGCTGGGAAGTGGCGGTGCGGTCCCCTACGGCACTGCGTAGTATCCTACGGTCTTGGCGTGCATCCGTGCGTCGCTGCGGTCCGGTCCCAGGTCGACGGGCACGTGCACCTTCCGCCGACCACTGGCGACAACATCGATGTACTGTGGAGACCTCACGCCCCACGTGTTGAGCAATTCGGCGGTACGTCCACCCGGCCTCCCGCATGCCCACTATACGCCCTCGCTCAAAGTCCGTCAACTGCACATACGGTTCACGTCCACGCTGTCGCGGCATGCTACCAGTGTTAAAGACTGCGATGGAGCTCCGTATGCCACGGCAAACTGGCTGACACTGACGGCGGCGGTGCACAAATGCTGCGCAGCTAGCGCCATTCGACGGCCAACACCGCGGTTCCTGGTGTGTCCGCTGTGCCGTGCGTGTGATCATTGCTTGTACAGCCCTCTCGCAGTGTCCGGAGCAAGTATGGTGGGTCTGACACACCGGTGTCAATGTGTTCTTTTTTCCATTTCCAGGAGTGTATTTCTAATATTTTGTTGAGGAGCTACACATACCACCCCCACCCCCCTACATTTTATTTGTTCAGATGTCAGGCACCTCAGTTGTTGTGCTATTAATTCGCCACAGCATAAATATTCAAATATCCAGCCACAGTATTCATGTTCACTTTTCGTAAATTTGTTTTCCTACTTCGAAACTTAAAAACGAGGTCTTGTTCTTTACTGTAATATGTACGGAGACTTTTTATTTAGTATTTGACCTCAGGGCATCACATTTCAAATTTTTATTGAAATAATCTTTAGCGGCGGCTATCCATACGACTTTTCTTTGTCCTTAATAATCTATGAATTAAAGCATGCTTCCGTTGGAGTCAATAGAGATTACTGCACATAAATCTCTTCGCAGCATATACTCAACACACCACGCAATCAAACTAACTTAGGCGCCAGCTGCCTGTCGTCTGTAGTTGCGCCGTTGGAAATTTATACGCATGCGCAAAGTTGAACACAAAAAAGGCATCATGTGGACGTAACTTAAAGGCTTAGCGATCCATCTGTGTGTGCGCACTGGGGTAACTAATTTTTCGTCCGTTGAGCTTATGTGAGAGTGTCCTCACGGTGCCGTAGATCTGCGAGGTCGCCGCGGAGTATGTGCGGGTGAATGTACTCGAGTGAGAGGCAGCTTCCGGCACGCTATCTCTTCCTGCCTGGCCGCACGTTTAGCTGGAGGTCCTCTTTCCCGCCTGCCACAGCCACACAGTCCCCTTCTACGCAGTGGCTGTCACGCACAAAACGAAATGTGATGTGGTCTCGAAGCATCATCAACGTAAGTGGAGCTGCTATTTACTGTGGCAAGCGTCAACGCTCTCTACATTAATGACATAACGTGTAGTGTCCGAGTATCGCAGTAGATCATGGTAAATAGGAGATTATCGTTCAAATGGCTCTGAGCACTATGGGACTTAACTTCAGAGGTCATCAATCCCCTAGAACTTAGAACTATTTAAACCTAACTAACCTAAGGACATCACACACATCCATGACCGAGGCAGGATTCGAACCTGCGACCGTAGCGGTCGCGCGGTTCCATACTGTAGTGCCTAAAACCGCTCGGCCACCTCGGCTGGCAGGAGATTATGTTAGATCCTTGCTTATTTTTGTTATGCAGGTACTAAGCTATGGTCTAAGGCAGAGGTCATCAAACTTTTGGCACACTTGACCGGATAACTGACAATATTGTGAATGCGGGCCGCATCACTATTTTGTACAAAATCTAGGTTCAAAATCTAAGTAGGCCTACAATAATTTAAAATTGAACGTAGTTAATTTAAGACGCCAAGCGGCCAGGAGGTCACATGTGTGAATATCTAGTATTGTAAACACAAGTTTAGACTGTATCACAGTGTCGTGCTGCATACGTTTCGTCCAGAAAATTGAAATCTGTCAGCATATTGGATGAACTGACCATGTTTGGTGACCATTGTCTAAGCTATTATTCTGTGTCCAACGATTCGTCTTCTAAAGCTGGAGACATACTGAGATGGTAAAGGAAGCAGTTAATTTTCAAACTTAAAGGAAGGAAGGAAGGAAGGAAGGAAGGAAGATTAGTGTTTAACGACCTTAAAGCGTGAAAAGCTGAGGAAGCTGAACTGTTTATACGTAATCGCGCAAATGTGTTTGCCGTTTCAACCTTTCAGATTTGAGGATCTTATCTCCTGTTTAGTTACGTACATATACAGTTGGATATAATGTTAAAATTTTGTAGATCGTATTTTGATGAATAATTATCACGTTGAATTACTTTTTATATTTTTTATTGAATTCAGACTAATGTAGCGTGTGTACCTTTATCTTAAATAATAATATCTGGCGAAATAAGACTACTCCTGAAAACTATAAGGTAAAAAAAAAATTATGACGAGCATTAAGGCAGCTCCCAAGACAAAGGAAACAACGTAAAGAAAATCTGACAAAACTAACACATTCAAATATCTAGGACGAATAACCGAACAGAAAATTTCGGAGGGTGTAAACAGCGTATTACCTCAATAAGGATGCATACAGATGCATACAGATGCATTGCAGATATTTTAATGCGATGCCTTAATATGTACACACATCAGTGTGTTGCATGTTTTTTTTCTCTGCATCCAACAGACTTCCCATAAATATGTCACAAACTTTACGACGTGATGTTTTGTGCATGGTTTTACTGCATCACTAAGTGGACTAAGTCTGTTAGTATAGACTAGCCGTTTTGTGTCCACGCGTCCATAGTTCAACGCCTAACCTGCTGCATAGTGGAAAATAAACATAATGGCTTGCTTTTGCCACATGTACTTGGATGTACTAATCAACCGAAAAACATACGACTTATAATGGCTACAATTCTTAGTCTGCATATGAGGTAAATTCTAATAAAATGTTGTTCAATGCCGGCCGCGGTGGTCTCGCGGTTCTAGGCGCGCAGTCCGGAACCGTGCGATTGCTACGGTCGCAGGTTCGAATCCTGCCTCGGGCATGGATGTGTGTGATGTCCTTAGGTTAGTTAGGTTTAAGTAGTTCTAAGTTCTAGGGGACTGATGACCACAGCAGTTGAGTCCCATAGTGCTCAGAGCCATTTTTTTGTTGTTCAATGCACCGTCCTCATCACCAACAGAAATTTCTGCACTTATGCCCATTACACCTTCTAGAATAAGAAATCAATATCTCTCAATGCTAAGCTTAGACAGTGCACTACAGTAATTCGCCCAGAAACACATCAGGTTTAACTCTAAAGAAAAAGGCGATGACTGAAGAACTGGATATCGTAGAAAAAAAAAGTACTAAAGAAAATATTGGGACAAGCCAAAGAGCAAACAATACAGAAGAGGTTAAATAGTGAATTTGTATACCAAGACTGAAAGACTTACAGACGTAATTAGGAAAACATGATTAGCTTTCTGTAGTCACATCTAAAAGATGAGTCCCAACAGACCGACAAAAAGGCTGTTCACTTATTTCGGATAATTAAAAAGGAGTGACACATGGCGCGAATAAATTGTAAGTGACATAGACGAACTCCGAATTATTCCACAAGATATTGAGGAACAACTGCCGCTCACAAAGAAATTGCACAATTCAAAATCTTTTCATGAAAAACCGAAGAAGATGATTGGAGCTACAGGGACAGAAGAGAGAGACTATACAGAAGAGGTTAAATAGTGAATTTGTATACCAAGACTGAAAAACTTGCAGACATAATTAGACATAATTAGGAAAACATGAATAGCTTTCTGTAGTCACATCTAAAAGATGAGTCCCAACAGACCGACAATAACGCTGTTCACTTATTTCGGATGATTAAAAAGGAGTGACACATGGCGCGAAGAAATTGTAAGTGACATAGACGAACTCCGAATTATTCCACAAGATACTGAGGAACGACTGCCGCTCACAAAGAAATTGCACAATTCAAAAGCTTTTCATGAAATACCGAAGAAGATGATTGGAGCCACTGGGACAGAAAAGAGAAACATGGAGAAATGATGACAGAAATGTGGAAGAAAATAAAGGAGAAACAGTTGCAATAAACAAAGAGCGTAGTAGCTCGTACATAAAGGAAGAAAATCCACACGCGTCGGGACGTGACGTTATTCGCTCCCTAATACCCACATAGCTAAACCCACCAAGGATGTAAAGGCTGACCGTGAAAACTGGCATTGCAGTTTCTTTTAGATCTGCTGTTTGGTCCACACTACTAAATGGCAAATGCGAGCGGTAGTTACCGTCTAAAAACTTTTGCGAGTATGTGATCGAGCCCTCATAGTGATATATAGTTGGGCGAGATGACGCCAGTGTTTTTTTGGAACTGCCATGGAAATTATTCTTGTAAGGAGCCAAAACGTCACAGGAGCAGATACTGAAATCCCCACAGATTTAATCCGAAACGTTTTTTGGCGGACCCAAATTAATTCTCTGCACTGCTGCAAATATGAATCAGTCTAAATACGAGTCGACAACGTAAGTTGGATGGTTACACTTCTCACCACTCCAAAGTCACTAACTAAAAACTCTGTAGTTGTCAATAGTTTTCAAGTCGCTCACAGAGACGTGCGAGACGGCACTTTTAAACCTGTTGCCAGCGTGCCGCTGGGCGAAGCCGCTCTTCCATTGGTCGCTCTCTCTGATGGGAGGCGGCACGAATACACGCCACCAGAGGACGCTATAATAATATAATGTGGTGTGACTACGGCCTCCCTTCGAGTAGAGCGTTCGCCTGGTGCCGTCTTTCGATTTGACGCCACTTCGGCGACTTGCGCGTCGATGGTGATGAAATGATGATGATTAGGACAATACAACACCCAGTCCCTGAGCGGAGAAAATCTCCGACCCAGCCGGGAATCGAACCCGGGCCCTTAGGATTGACATTCCGCCGCGCTGAGCACTCAGCTACTGGGGGCGGACCACCAGAGGACGCTAACATCACATGACCTACTGCTGCGAGTCTGATTGGCCCGTGCATCTCTTTAAGCAGCCGCACTCACAGCTTCGCCCCAGAGATTCAATCTATTTACAGACTTATCAACCTCAATATGGAAGGCTGTGATGACGACAATAGCTCGACGTAGCAAGTCTCATTAATGCGATTACCGCCTATGTTGATCATAAACGTTCAACAAACACACGCGGCAGGTAGCAGCACTAGAAGTGGAGAGTATATAAAGCGTATCGGAGGAACGCGGAAAACAGTGCAGTCGGTTCCGTAATGTGGAAACGGAGTGATTTATCTGACATCCGTCCGCCCCCGCTAGCTGAGTGGTCAGCGCGACACAATGTCAATCCTAAGGGCCTAGATTCGATTCCCGGCTGGGTTGGAGATTTTCCCCGCTCAGGAACTGGCTGTTTTGTTGTCCTAATCATCATTTCATCCCCATCGACGCGTAAGTCGCCGAACTGGCGTCAAATCCAAAGACTTGCACCCGGCGAACGGTCTACTCGACGCGAGGCGCTAGTCACACGGCATCCGACGTCCGAATGGACATGATCATTGGCTTTCGGGCTAAGCACAGAAGCATTTCCGGAACAGCTAAGTTTGTAAACTGTTCACATGCTGTCTTGGTTAAAGTGTATCGTGCTTGGCAAAATGGTGCTATCCAAACATGGCACTGAGACGATTGTGGTACACCACGGGCCGCAGACGACAGGGACTGACAGGGGGGAATAGATGTGCAGCTGTTGTGCACATGACCGCACAGATGAACCAAGGGGCCTCGAGAATTGTTTCTTCAACGACCATTCACTGAACGTTGCTGCATATGGGCCTCCGCAGCAGGTGCCTCGTTCATGCACCTACGGTGACTGCTGTTTATCGGCGATAAAGGCTGAAATTTGCACGCCAGTGCCACAGCTGGAAGTCCGATGAGTGACTACAGGTGGCCTTTTCTGATGAATCAAATTGTATGCTCCATCGAACAGATGGCCGTTGGCAAGTATGACGTGAAACGTCTGAAAGCAAAGGGTCCGGGCTGAAGTAGGGAGCATTGTGGTCTGGGGAATGTTTTCATGGCACTCCCTGGGTGATCTCTTCATTCTGGAAGGCACAATGGATCAACATAAGTACGCATCTATCCTTGGGGATCATATCCACCCATACATGCAGCTGTTTTTCGTCAGCACGATGGAGTCTACCAGCAGGACAACGCAATGTGCCACACATGGTTCGGAAACACCAGGATGAGTTTACGTCTAAGCTAACTGGATTTAAATCCAATTTAGAATCTATGGGACCACCACCGTCGGGTTGTTCTTGCCACTGGTCCTCGACAGAGTGCAGCTCGCTATGGCACTGGAGTCGGCATGGCTCCATATCCCTCTCGGTACTTTCCAGGACCTCACTGGCACTCTTCCAGCACATCCCGAGCTGCAAAATATGGTTTTTCATGCTTTTGAATTGTGGTTACACTAATGTGTAATATTTTGTTATATTTCGTGTAGATGTGTGACTGTATTTATTGGCCACCTCTACTAATGGTAAGTCAAAGACAGGTTTAGAATCTGACCACTAGAGTGGAACATGTTCACAGGTAACAGTTACATTCACCGCCTCCAATTGGCTAATAGTGGCTCTCGTCGATTATCATCCCAACAACAAACAGAAACACGTGTTCACAGTACACAGGGAAACTGTCACACAAAAACACCACACTCAAATTTGCACTGAAACAAATGCTATTTCTTCGCACCAGTTAACCCTAGTCTGAGCCAGCCCGGTTAGCCGTGCCGTCTAACGCACGGCTTTCCGGGCGGGAAAGAGCGCTCGGTCCCCGGCACGAATTCGCTCGGCGGACTTGTGTCGAGGTCCTGTGAGCCGGCCAGTCTGTGGATGGTTTTTAGGTGGTTTTCCATCTGCCACGGCGAATTCTCTCCGGTTCCCCTTATTCCGTCTCAGCTACACTATGTCGGCGATTGCTGCGCAAACAAGTTCTCCAGGTACGCGTACACCACCATTACTCTACCACGCAAACATAGGGCTTACACTCGTCTGGTGTGATAGGTCCCCGGGAGGTGGGAGAGGGGAGTGAACTGGACTGGGGGTCCACCGGGGGCCGAACCGCACAATAACCCTGGGTTCGGTGTGGGGCGGCGGAGGGGTGAAGTGGGCTGCGGTAGTCGTCGTGGGGTTGTGGACCAATGCGGCTGCGGCGGGGACGGAACCTCGCCGTCGTTTCTAGGCCCCCGGTGAACATACAATACAATACCCTAGTCTGACACTTTTATCCGACATCACCTCGAGCTAGCTAATGGCTCCACGCTTTGCCTTGAGGCCTCTTTCTACCCACACAATCCAACTGTCTAATCCGCAGCGCGCACCGAGAGAAATAGTAAAGTGACTAAGCAGAAATGAACGCCAGCGCACTGGAACACGCTTTCGAACGCATTTTAGGCTTTCTGTACTGAAAACGTAACGCCGTAAATAACGAAGGATCATTAACATCAGACTTCCGAAATTATAACCACTTTAAAACTCCGTCCCAGAGGGCCGACAACTTACGACATCAACCCCAGGAGTGCTACAAGCTGACTCCTCTACTTGGCTAGTTCCAGACTGCTCCACGACATTATTTAACGTTTAGGCCTTCCTGCCAGACCGAATCGTAGCAGAGATGTAGACATTTGCATTGGCCACTGGCTGCTACAGCGCTTCTGTAAGGCGCTGCCCCCTGGAAGGACATTAGGAACTTTTCTGCAGTGTATGTTGGAAACAGCGGCCGTCACGGAGAAATTATTCTCCCTGTAAGCCAGCCGAGTAGGTTCCAGCAACAACCCATTTAGGAAGATTAGGCGAAGACTGGCCCATCGGCTCCAGGCTGAACAAAACCCCCTTCTCCCTGCAGCTGGATACTGGCCCAGGCGACTACAATAGCCAAGAGGACTAGCACACGTGGGTGGCCGGGAAATGAGATGTTACATGATTAATTAAACTTCATGCGTAGCGCTGATGTTTATGTACGTGCGCATTTGCGCCTCCGGAGCCCTAGAGAGTAGCAGCGGTGGCGGCGGCGCGGTACCTACCTGCAGCGTGGTCTGGTGCGTCGACTCCTGCGGGTAGTGCTTCCTCGCGGTGAACACGGCGATGGCGGCGCCCGTCGCGTCGCGCGTGGGCTGCCAACAGACACAAGACGTCCACTGTAGTCGCACTGCGCTCAACACAGCCTGGCGCACTCTCACTAACAGCTTTCTGACGCACCTGAAGGGCCCGACAGTAGTCCTACAAGGGACGCTGAACGTCAGCTCCGCATACCTCAGATTTCGGTGTGGTGCAAGTAAAGTCATAGCTGATTAATTATCAGTTGCCTTCTATATTACTTGAGCCACAATGGCATACTTACTGTGAGCCACGAATGATGAAACGAAGCTGAAGTGTTGCGGTTTAAAACTGCAACACCGAGAAGAGGCGTACAACAAACGTCAAATGGCTATGAAGTGTGCTACTTACTTGGATATACGAATGATTAGAATTTCAGCGCAACCGCACAAGGTAGGTAGCAGTACAGGCAGAGATTAAGCAGTGAGTTACTTATTTAGAAATATTGTTTAAATGATGGTGGAAAGCATCTGAAGCAGCCAAACCAAATAAGTCGCCAAGTCAGAAGGGAACCCCAGTTCGCTTTTACAGAGAGTACTCTTCGTTAGTGGACCCTTACTTAGCGTGCATTAAGGCCAAGCTCTCATTCAAAATTATTGAAAATTTGATTTCCTCTTTATTGCATTTTTTGAAAGGTATGTGTCCAGAAGATTTTTTAATCCGTGCGTTACAGAAGTTTCTACAGCCCACTGTTCGAAGCAATGTCACGGCCTCCGTGAGACGATCTCAGCTGGAGACGCACGGCTCAGTGTAATATTTCTGGCTCAGTCAGCCATCATATTAGGCTCCAAGAAGCTGTTCCCAGAGCAGTGGAGATGCAAGAAGTATATAGATGACGAAGGTGGTGTGAGGTACCTGTGACAGATGTTAGATTCGGTACCATTCCCGTGAGAAAGACCGCCTGCATAATGCTACTGCTCTGTGATTGGCAGCTGTGTTCGGAGAAAGGGCGCCAAAACGTTAAAGTATAGTTGTTATTATTATTAGTGAAACAACTCATTGGAACGACTTCACTTTTTTATATAAATATCTTTCAACAGCTGACTATCAATCAGTCATTTTAGAATTGTTAAAAACAATTTAAATCAAAAACAAAACACTGACGAAATTGCAGACGAAGCACTTCGGAAGCGTTCGGGTCACGCCTTTTCTGGTATGGCGCGCGAAGTTTTTCGGGCTGTTCGTGACTCTGGATTAGGCAGTCGAGAAGAACAGACATGTTGCCTGTCGTAGGATGTGTTTCCAATTTTTATTTAAGTTCCTGTTCGTCACTCTGGATTAGGCAGTCGAGATGTACAGTCATGTTGTCTGTGGCAGGATGTGTTTGCCAGTATTCAGTATTAAAAGATTCTCTCCGGTAGTCGTGAGGCACAGACACGTGCCGCAAATAGTGTAAAGATACATTTTCGTAAACATTTTGTTTGATCATGTGCTTTGGTGTGTCAGAAGGTGTTGTATTAAGATGATGTAGTCTTCTCGTGTGGCTAAATTAAAACACGCGAGTGGCATCCCTAAGAAGTGATACATTATTTCAGATCAGAACCTCGCTAAAAGTCAGTTTCAGTCTCAAGATACAGAACCTACGACCTATGTGCTGTTTTCTGCGCTGGGGCGTCAACTTGAAGACAGCAGGTTAGTGAACTATAACAGAACCTTCGTATTCCACACAGTGCAGTGGAAGCAACTAGACGCCTCACGTGTACTGCATGCACAGAACAAATTTGCTCAATGACACGTCATCTGCAGTAATGCAGAGGAGGCAAAGGAGGATGATAGTTATTAACACCAACAATCAATTCATTTTTCCTTTTTTCCCGTATCAGATACAGAACTTGTCGTGCCATGACGCATGTTCACACAATGATTTATACTGCACAATGCATGCACACATATTAGCAGGCTGCCGAACGCAGCATATCCAGCTCAGCCGGATCGGCTTTTCTCACCAAGGAGAACGAGGGAACTGCTCGCCAGGAACAATTCTAGCTAGAAGGAGGGCTGATACATGGTTCTGGAACTGCAGACTAAACATAAGTAACGAAAGCACTTTTTTTGTCAACTTTTTGTCAAAGCATAATTTTTGGTCCGCCAAATTGGATTAGCCATTTTGAATTTTGAAAATCTAACTTCATATTTCTGTTCAGCAGCATCAAAAGTATATAATAACATGTAGTTTTTATGTAAATTGAACTAATAAGACACATAACGGTTTTACCTAAACTTTAAACAGGTTTTTCTCGTGAAACGATTTTTCAAAACTGCGTGCAGCATAAAATAAAAACGGTTCACCCTTTTAACTTCTAACTTCGACCCCCGAATAGTAAACCCTTTTCTTGGGAGTTTATACCTATAATACATGAAATTTGTTAATATTAAGTATTTTTGTAAAGCCATAAAGTATGAAACAGATAGCTCCTGAAGGGCTACACTCCACATAGTCTGCGTACTTCAGATTTGATCAAACCATAATTAAGGGCGCAATTTTGCCTTTTTTTGAACTGAAAATTTAAAATAAAGTTCAAAGCAAGATCAATCATAATCCCCAAAAATATCCTTTGTATGTCTTTTCAATGCCTCAAAATAATTTCCAAACTTTGCCTATTTTTTTCTCATTTGAATGAGAACCCTGCCTTAATCATCTACGTCTCGCCCACTGCAGAGTCCCAAGGGACTGGAAAAAAGCGCAGGTCACTCTAACAAATAAGAAGGTAAAAGAACGGACCAACAAAACCACAGACCAATATCCTTAACGAAATTAGAATTATACACTCCTGGAAATTGAAATAAGAACACCGTGAATTCATTGTCCCAGGAAGGGGAAACTTTATTGACACATTCCTGGGGTCAGATACATCACATGATCACACTGACAGAACCACAGGCACATAGACACAGGCAACAGAGCATGCACAATGTCGGCACTAGTACAGTGTATATCCACCTTTCGCAGCAATGCAGGCTGCTATTCTCCCATGGAGACGGTCGTAGAGATGCTGGATGTAGTCCTGTGGAACGGCTTGCCATGCCAATTCCACCTGGCGCCTCAGTTGGACCAGCGTTCGTGCTGGACGTGCAGACCGCGTGAGACGACGCTTCATCCAGTCCCAAACATGCTCAATGGGGGACAGATCCGGAGATCTTGCTGGCCAGGGTAGTTGACTTACACCTTCTAGAGCACGTTGGGTGGCACGGGATACATGCGGACGTGCGTTGTCCTGTTGGAACAGCAAGTTCTCTTGCCGGTCTAGGAATGGTAGAACGATGGGTTCGATGACGGTTTGGATGTACCGTGCACTATTCAGTGTCCCCTCGACGATCACCAGTGGTGTACGGCCAGTGTAGGAGATCGCTCCCCACACCATGATGCCGGGTGTTGGCCCTGTGTGCCTCAGTCGTATGCAGTCCTGATTGTGGCGCTCACCTGCACGGCGCCAAACACGCATACGACCATCATTGGCACCAAGGCAGAAGCGACTCTCATCGCTGAAGACGACACGTTTCCATTCGTCCCTCCATTCACGCCTGTCGCGACACCACTGGAGGCGGGCTGCACGATGTTGGGGCGTGAGCGGAAGACGGCCTAACGGTGTGCGGGACCGTAGCCCAGCTTCATGGAGACGGTTGCGAATGGTCCTCGCCGATACCCCATGAGCAACAGTGTCCCTAATTTGCTGGGAAGTGGCGGTGCGGTCCCCTACGGCACTGCGTAGGATCCTACGGTCTTGGCGTGCATCCGTGCGTCGCTGCGGTCCGGTCCCAGGTCGACGGGCACGTGCACCTTCCGCCGACCACTGGCGACAACATCGATGTACTGTGGAGACCTCACGCCCCACGTGTTGAGCAATTCGGCGGTACGTCCACCCGGCCTCCCGCATGCCCACTATACGCCCTCGCTCAAAGTCCGTCAACTGCAGATACGGTTCACGTCCACGCTGTCGCGGCATGCTACCAGTGTTAAAGACTGCGATGGAGCTCCGTATGCCACGGCAAACTGGCTGACACTGACGGCGGCGGTGCACAAATGCTGCGCAGCTAGCGCCATTCGACGGCCAACACCGCGGTTCTTGGTGTGTCCGCTGTGCCGTGCGTGTGATCATTGCTTGTACAGCCCTCTCGCAGTGTCCGGAGCAAGTATGGTGGGTCTGACACACCGGTGTCAATGTGTTCTTTTTTTCCATTTCCAGGAGTGTATTAATACCTTCAGCTGCTGAGGAACATTGATATATATCAACGGGGACAGGTGAAAATGTGTGCCCCAACCGGGACTCGAACCCGGGATCTCTGCTTACATGGCAGACGCTCTATCCATCTGAGCCACCGAGGGCACAGAGGCTAGTGCGACTGCAGGGACTATCTCGCTCACGCCTCCCGCGAGACCCACATTCTCACCTTGTATGTCCACACACTACATTCGTAGTGTCCCACCCCAACACACTCATTACTCGTGGAAGACATTCTTACCAAGTCCCGTAAGAGTTCGGGGAATATGTGTGCGTCCGCACACAAGAAGAAGGTCATGGCCGGTATTGCCAGAACTATATACTTATATGGGTATGGTGTCTGTTTTTTCGGACATGTCCGAAAGACCAGACACCATATCCATATAAGTATACAATATCCTTAATGTCGGTTTGCTGCAGAATTCTTGAGCATATTCTGCTGTAGAATTCTTGAGCATATTCTGAGTTGAATATGGTAAATTTCCTTGAAAGAGAAAAACTTGTGTCCACAAATCAGCACGCATTTAGAAAGCATGTGTCGAGCATAGCTCAGTTTGCCCTTTTGACGCAAGATAGCCTCCAAACTGTCGGTGAAGGGCAACAAGAAGATTCTATATTCCTACCAATTGAGCTCTTGCCAGCCAACAGTGAAGGTCACGAGTTGGAGTCTCGGTCCGGTACTCAGTTTTAATCAGCCAGGAAGTTTCATATCAGCGCACACTCCGCTGCAGAGTGAAAAATTAATTCCGGGAACATACCCCAGACCGAGGCTGAACCATGTCTCCGCAATATCCTTTTCTCAAGGAGTGCTAGTCCCGCAAGTTTCGCAGGAGAACTTATGTGAAGTTTGGAAGGTAGGAGACGAGGTACTGGCGGAAATGAAGCTGTGAGGACGTGTCGTTGGTCGTGCTTGGTTAGCTCAGTCAGTAGAGCACTTGTCTGCGAATGGCAAAGCTCCCGAGTTCGAGTCTCGGTCCAGCACACAGTTTGAATATAATTTTCATGTTCTATATTAATTATAATTATGACATCCACCCGAGTGAGCTTTCTGCTATCTGTCGGACGCAAAGTTCTTGGTCGGCTTTCGCATTAGAAGTCCATGTCCCACTGCTGTTGGTCAATATTGGTAACATACACTCTTTCCGTTTCAGACATACCGAAAGCTTATTTTTAAAGCACTTATTCAGTTTACTACAAGCACTCGAGGGTATTGTTAATCTTCTGTTTATTTCTTTCGTTCTGGCTCAAATGGTTCAAATGGCTCTCAGCACTATGGGACTTAACAGCTATGGTTATCAGTCCCCTAGAACTTGAAACTTTTTAAACCTAACTAACCTAAGGACGTCATAAACACCCAGTCATAACGAGGCAGAGAAAATCCCTGATCCCGCCGGGAATCGAACCAGGGAACCCGGGCGTGGGAAGCGAGAACGCAACCGCACGACCACGAGCTGCGGACTCTTTCGTTCTCCATCCAGCTTTAGTACTAAGGACGTCATAAACACCCAGTCATAACGAGGCAGAGAAAATCCCTGATCCCGCCGGGAATCGAACCAGGGAACCCGGGCGTGGGAAGCGAGAACGCAACCGCACGACCACGAGCTGCGGACTCTTTCGTTCTCCATCCAGCTTTAGTACTCAGCTAACCTACACACAAAGACCAGTAAACTGTTTTTATGACTCAATTATTAATATTCAGTACCTCTTTCGAGATTATATATTGCATTTTTACATGGTTCTGTAGCTCAATGAGTTCGTGTCAGACCACGAATATAAAAGACCAGGATCTAATGTCCAGTCGAAAGGACCTTTGTCTATCTATCTCTTCCACGTCTGGCAATGATTCGTACATTTGTAAAACGCAATGTTGCTCCAGATAGATGCTAAAATTTCAGTGGACAAAGTGCGAGATGAAAACAACATATATGCAAAACCCTTACCAGCCCAACGGGGACGTTAAAGAAGGTATATGCTATAAGATACGTAACTAGTTAAAATGGGAGTGCAGCTATTAAAAGTGTAGAAGGTAAAAAATAAAATTGGGCACAATTTTAGAATGTTGAAAACTCAATGACTTTAAATTGTCGACGCTGCCAGCCTGTTTCTAATAATGACAAAGTTTTATTTGGTTGTCAGACGAGTTTTCTGATTATGAAGCAACTTTTGCAGCGGCCAGTCACAATTTCCTTTTGTTTATTGCACAACGCGCCTCGGGAAATCACTTCCATACTCAACTGCGTAATAGTATATTTTGAGATTTTTGAGTAATATCTGCTACGTGTGAAGTTTGCGCATTATTTTGTTGCCGTTACTGTAACATGTAAACACGAGGAATTATTTAATTTGGAACAAAATTTTTACTTACGGTTTTCTTGTAGGACTCTTAAGCGAAGCTCACACATATTAAGTATCACTCAGAAAATTTACAGCGAACAGTAACACAGTGTACAATAATAGTCTCTTTTTTCATGCCAGAATCGCACTACAGTTTGATGTTATGTAGAATTCCGCTAACAGCTGTTAAAAATGTTGATCATTACAAAACGACCGGTTTCGCAGTCTAAAGCTGCATCATCAGGCGCAACCAACATGGTAACGCGCAAGTACAGTGACACCACGTTTTGAGAGATATTAAAATTAATGAAGAAATCTCTAAAATATACTCAAACGTTAAAAGGTCATAAGTATATCCATAGTTACTAGTCGAAATTCACTATTCAGTGAATTTTGTCAATACTTGGCGAACGAAAAGTAACGAAGACTTCCTCCATATATTTAAGACAAAACGCTGATAGGTGAAACTTGCGGTTACAGAGAAAAGTTTTAAAAATTTGCCTGCATCTAAAAGAAAAACGAGAAATATTTTATAGTCAGAGGACGCTAAGAATTTTTAAAAGAGCCGGATTGGTGATAGAAAATTGTCACTGCTAACACGATTGGTCGCGGCACTATGCATATTACTGTATGGAATGTATCAGGTGGCAGCGTCTTACAGGTGTGACAGCCGGGCGACCCGGCACTGGGAAAAAAGCAAAAACGGCCCACACGAACGACTAAGAGAGACTAGCTTGCTGGCTATCCATGTGGTCAATGTGACGTAATATACTCATGACTGGGAGCGTTGGGTAACTACCTATACAAGCGAGAAGAATACGGAATATTATGACGTACTAATACTATACCTAATCGTATGAACAATCAAAATTAGCCAGAATGCTTTAATTCTAATTGGTTATTCAACATGAACTGTCCATTTTCCCTTTTATACTAACATAAAAAACAACAATTTTACCAGCTGTTAGGGGAATTTTTCCTTATATCACGCCTTTCAAAAGCTGCTGATGTCCAGAATATAAAACAGTTACAGTTGCCACTAAAGGGGCGTCGCGGAGCATGGTAGTCAATTCACATTGACTTCCTCGTCATAAAACTTGCCTGATCAGAATCCAATGCAACTCATCTGGGTCGGTATTGGGTCGGGTGGTAGCAAAGCGACCACAATCCACCAGCCCGTAATTTACGGGTAAATGTCTGACCTGTGTGTGCAGCTATCAGGTGCCACATACCAGCAGAAACCTACCAAAGATTTGGCGAAACCATGGTACGCAGACTCACTGTTGAGTCGTCTTCGGTGGACTAAAACGCTGTTAAGTGAAAGGTCATAATGTTTTGGCTTATCGGTGAATGTTGCTCGTAGATGACCGTTACGTACGAGGGAACTTTAAAAAGTAAGTTACACATTACTATGGCAGACCGTGCAACTTTTATTGACTGTTGCACAACGTTTCAAAGGGACAAAGATACATGACACTATTTTTCAATAGTATCAATGGTCGCAACGCTGCTGTACCAATAGTTCTGCTACTCCACGACAGAAATCCACTCCTTGGTCAGAGTACCATTTGAGAACCGCTGTTTAAACATCCTCATTGCCCTCACCGTACGCCCCCTCCCCCCCCCCCCCATCGGCTTGCCGAAAAGATGGAAATCGCATGACAAAAGATCTGGTCTTCTCGATCGCCATCACCCACGTCTGTGAGTCCTTGCTCGGTTAGTTAGTTACATGTTCCATATACCATTCGAATGATTCTCTTATGGGAATGATGTGGAATGAGTCACATTACAACATACTCGCATTTACACGTATGTAGTGTTGTTGTTGTGGTCTTCAGTCCAGAGACTGGTCTGATGAAGCTCTTCATGCTACTCTATCCTGTGCAAGCTTCTTCATCTCTCAGTACCTACTGCAACTTACATCCTTCTGAATCTGTTTAGTGTATTCATCTCTTGGTCTCCCTCTACGATTTTTACCCTCCACGCTGAGCTCCAATACTAAATTGGTGATCCCTTGATGCCTCAGAATATGCCCTACCAACAGATCCCTTCTTCTTGTCAAGTTGTGCCACAAATTTCTCTTCTCACCAATCCTATTCAATACCTCCTCTTTAGTTATGTGATCTACCCATCTGATCTTCAGCATTCTTCTTTAGCACCACATTTCGAAAGCTTCTATTCTCTTCTTGTCCAAACTATTTATCGTCCATGTTTCAATTCCATACAAATACTTTCAGAAACGACTTCCTGACATTTAAATCTAGACTCGATATTAACAAATTTCTCTTCTTCAGAAACACTTTCCTTGCCATTGCCAGTCTACATTTTATATCCTCTCTACTGCGACCATCAGTTATTTTGCTCCCCAAATAGCAAAACTCATTTACTACTTTAGGCGTCTCATTTCCTAATCTAATTCCGACAGCATCATCCGATTTAATTCGACTACATTCTATTATTCTCGTTTTGCTTTTGTTGATGTTCATCTTATATCCTCCTTTCAAGACACTGTCTATTCCGTTCAACTGCTCTTTCAGGTCCTTTCCTGTCTCTGACAGAATTACAATGTCATCGGCGAACCTCAAAGTTTTTATTACTTCTCCATGGGTTTTAATTCCTACTCCGAATTTTTCTTTTCTTTCCTTTACTGCTTGCTCAATATACGGATTGAATAACATCGGGGAGAGGCTACAACCCTGTCTCACTCCCTTCCCAACCGCAGCTTCCCTTTCATGCCCCTCGACTCTTATAACTGCCATCTGGTTTCTGTACAAATTGTAAGTAGCCTTTCGCTCCTTGTATTTTACTCCTGCCACCTTTAGAATTTGAAAGAGAGTATTCCAGTCAACCTTGTCAAAAGCTTTCTCTAAGTATACAAATGCTAGAAACGTAGGTTTGCCTTTCATTAATCTATTTTCTAAGATAAGTCGCAGGGTCAGTATTGCCTCACGTGTTCCAACATTCCTACGGAATCCAAACTGATCTTCCCCGAGGTCGGCTTCTACCAGTTTTTCCATTCGTCTGTAATTCTTTAAATCATAATTTTTTGGTTCTACTCCTGCAATAATACTTAAAAACCGGGGATGGTTTTTTATGGAATATCAGCTTTTAAATATAAATTTGTCCATAGAATAAAAAGACTTGTTCAAAATAAATGAGTTTAGATTAGATTTAAAAGTTGCTTTGCTGCCTGCCAGGCATTTTATATTACTGGGCAAATGATCAAAAATTTTTGTTGCTGCATGTTCAACTCATTTCTGAGCCACTGCCAGCTTTAATAACGGGTAAAAAGGACATTTTTAGGGCTCCATGTCTCAATACGTGAAAACGGAGCCGTTACACGACCGCTCTGTTGTCCGTCCATCCGTCTGCCCGCCCTAATGTTAATAGCCCTCTCTCTCGGGAACGGGCTCACGTATCAAGTTCAAATTTACGTCTCATATTAAGACTATGGTCCCTTGACGGTGTATTTTAAGCTTCTAAGTGACTTCAATTAAAAGATACGGCCTTTTATGTCGCATTTTTTTACGCTCGATAAATAAATCACCGGCGGCCGCGGTGGTCTCGCGGTTCTTGGCGCTCAGTCCGGAACCCCGCGACTGCTACGGTCGCAGGTTCGATTCCTGCCTCGGACATGGATGTGTGTGATGTCCTTAGGTTAGTTAGGTTTAATTAGTCCTAAGTTCTAGGCGACTGATGACCTAAGATGTTAAGTCCCATAGTGCTCAGAGCCATTTGAACCATTTTTTAAATAAATCATCAAGACCTATAGCATGCTTCCCGATAACCTAGAATCGTCAAATTTCGCAATAAGCAAGGTTACACAGTAGATACACAGGAATAATCGGAAAATTGTTAATTTGTAATTACAATACACGAACATTCTTTTTTTTCATTTTCATCCCTCTGTCTGTGCGTCCGTCTTTTAGGACCCCTTTTTCTCTTGAACAGTCTGGCTTAGAAAGTTCACATTTACGTCACATACTAAAGTCCGTGATCCGGTGCCGGTGTAAAAATTTAACCTCCTAAGGCAATGTAAACATTCGGTCATTTAAGTCACATATTTTGATACTCGTAAACTCACTCATCACAACCTACAGCAAACTTCCTGTTGATCTAGAAACATGAAATTCGGTAACAGGCAAAGATTGATAGTACAAGTTAAGAAAAAATGTGAAACTTGTTGAGTTGTAATTATATTACATAAAACTTTCTTTTGCCATTTGAATATTCATTGCATTCATCGTCAGTCAAAAGCATAATAGACGAAGATTATTGTATGAAACATGAAATGTAAGTTGTAGTCGTGTTTTAGTAAGTAAATAAAAAAGTTTTAATAAAACTTCTCTCCACATATATAAGCTGAAGTCCCCTGTTCGCTTCTTGTTGTTCTCCTAGGAATCGAGGATCTCTTTGATTTTGAAGATATATATATATATATATATATATATATATATATATATATATATATATATATATATATATATATATATTACAGGGTGTTACAAAACGGTACGGCCAAACTTTCAGGAAACATTCCTCACACACAAAGAAAGAAAATATGTTATGTGGACATGTGTCCGGAAACACTTACTTTCCGCGTTAGAGCTCATTTTATTACTTCTCTTCAAATCACTTTAATCATGGAATGAAACCACACAGCAACAGAACGTACCAGCGTGACTTCAAACACTTTGTTACAGGAAATGTTCAAAATGTCCTCCGTTAGCGAGGATACATGCATCCACCCTCCGTCGCATGGAATCCCTGATGCGCTGATGCAGCCCTGGAGAATGGCGTGTTGTATTACAGCCGTCCACAATACGAGCACGAAGAGTCTCTACATTTGGTACCGGGGTTGCGTAGACAAGAGCTTTCAAATGCCCCCATAAATGAAAGTCAAGAGGGTTGAGGTCAGGAGAGCGTGGAGGCCATGGTATTGGTCCGCCTCTACCAATCCATCGGTCACCGAATCTGTTGTTGAGAAGTGTACGAACACTTCGACTGAAATGTGCAGCAGCTCCATCGTGCATGAACCACATGTTGTGTCGTACTTGTAAAGGCACATGTTCTAGCAGCACAGGTAGAGTATCCCGTACGAAATCATGATAACGTGCTCCATTCAGCGTAGGTGGAAGAACATGGAGCCTGCCCGCATCTCGTGGTCGTGCGGTAGCGTTCTCGCTTCCCACGCCCGGGTTCCCGGGTTCGATTCCAGGCGGGGTCAGAGATTTTCTCTGCCTCGTGATGGCTGGGTGTTGTGTACTGTCCTTAGGTTAGTTAGGTTTAAGTAGTTCTAAGTTCTAGGGGACTTATGACCACAGTAGTTGAGTCCCATAGTGCTCAGAGCCATTTGAACCATTTGAACATGGAGCCCAATCAAGACATCACCAACAATGCCTGCCCAAACGTTCACAGAAAGTCTGTGTTGATGACGTGATTACACAATTGCGTGCGGATTCTCGTAATTTGCACTGAAATGAGGATTGACACATTGTTGGATGAACCATTCGCAGAAGTGTACCCGTGGAGGCCTATCAGCTGCTTATAGTTCCTGCACACGCTGTACATGGTACGGAAACAACTGGTTATCCCGTAGCACTCTCCATACAGTGACGTGGGCAACGTTACCTTGTACAGCAGCAACTTCTCTGACGCTGACATTAGTGTTACCGTCAACTGCACGAAGAATTGCCTCGTCCGTTGCAGGTGTCCTCGTCGTTCTAGGTCTTCCCCAGTCGCGAGTCATAGGCTGGAATGTTCCGTGCTCCCCAAGACGCCGATCAATTGCTTCGAACGTCTTCCTGTCGGGACACCTACGTTCTGGAAATCTGTCTCGATACAAACGTACCGGGCCACGGCTATTGCCCCGTGCTAATCCATACATCAAATGGGCATCTGCCAACTCCGCATTTGTAAACATTGCACTGACTGCAAAACCACGTTCGTGATGAACACTAACCTGTTGATGCTACGTACTGATGTGCTTGATGCTAGTACTGTAGAGCAATGAGCCGCATGTCAACACAAGCACCGAAGTCAACACTACCTTCGTTCAATTGAGCCAACTGGCGGTGAATCGAGGAAGTACAGTACATACTGACGAAACTAAAATGAGCTCTAACATGGAAATTAAGCGTTTACGGACACATGTCCACATAACATCTTCTCTTTATTTGTGTGTGAGGAATGTTTCCTGAAAGTTTGGCCGTACATTTTTGTAATACCCTGTATACAGGGTGGTCCATTGATAGTGACCGGGCCTCAAGAAATAAGCGTCAAACGAAAAAACTACAAAGAACGAAACTCGTCTAGCTTGAAGGGGGCAACCAGATGACGCTATGGTTGGCCCGCTAGATGGCGCTGCCATAGGTCAAACGGATATTAACTGCGGTTTTTTAAAATAGGAACCCCCATTTTTATTACATATTAGTGTAGTACGTAAAGAAATATGAATGTTTTAGTTGGACCACTTTTTTCGCTTTATGATAGATGGTGCTGTAATAGTCACAAACGTACAAGTACGTGGTATCACGTAACATTCCGCCAGTGCGGACGGTATTTGCTTCGTGATACATTACCCGTGTTAAAATGGACCGTTTACCTATTGCGTAAAAGGTCGATATCGTGTTGATGCTTTGGTATTGTGATCAAAATGCCCAACGGGCGTGTGCTGTGTACGCTGCTCGGTATCCTGGACGACATCATCCAATCGTGCGGACCGTTCGCCGGATAGTTAAGTTATTTAAGGAAACAGGAAGTGTTGAGCCACAAGTGAAACGTCAACCACGACCTGCAACAAATGATGATGCCCAGGTAGGTGTTTTAGCTGCTGTCGCGACTAATCCGCACATCAGTAGCAGACAAACTGCGCGAGACTCGGGAATCTCAAAAACGTCGGTGTTGAGAATGCTACATAAACATCGATTGCACCCGTACCATATTTCTATGCACCAGGAATTGCATGTCGACGACTTTGAACGTCGTGTACAGTTCTGCCACTGGGCGCAAGAGAAAATATGGGGCGATGACAGATTTTTTGCATGTGTTCTATTTAGCGACGAAGCGTCATTCACCAATAGCGGTAACGTAAACCGGCATAATATGCACTACTGAGCAACGGAAAATCCACAATGGCTGCGACAAGTGGAACATCAGCGATCTTGGCGGGTTAATGTATGGTGCGGCATTATGGGAGGAAGGATATGGTTCAAATGGCTCTGAGCACTATGGGACTCAACTGCTGAGGTCATTAGTCCCCTAGAACTTAGAACTAGTTAAACCTAACTAACCTAAGGACATCACAAACATCTATGCCCGAGGCAGGATTCGAATCTGCGACCGTAGCGGTCTCGCGGTTCCAGACTGCAGCGCCTTCAACCGCACGGCCACTTCGGCCGGCGGAAGGATAATTGGCCCCCATTTTATCGATGGCAATCTAAATGCTGCAATGTATGCTGATTTCCTCCGTAATGTTCTACCGATGTTACTACAAGATGTTTCACTCCATGACAGAATGGCGATGTACTTCCAACATGATGGATGTCAGGCACATAGTTCGCTTGCGGTTGAAACGGTACTGAAAAGCGTATTTCATGACAGGTGGATTGGTCGTCGAAGCACCCGTATGGCACCGAATGGCCCGTACGTTCATCGGATTCCCCGGATTTCTTTCTGTGGGGAAAGTTGAAGGATATTTGCCATCGTGATCCACCGACATCGCTGACAACATGCGTCAGCCCATTGTCAGTGCATGTGCGAACATTACGGAAGCCGGCCTGGGTGGCCGAGCGGTTCTAGGCGCTACTGTCTGCCTCGGGCATGGATGTGTATGATGTCCTTGGGTTAGTTACGTTTAAGTAGTTCTAAGTTCTAGGGGACTGATGACCTCAGAAGTTAAGTCCCATAGTGCTCAGAGCCATTTGAACCATTTGAACATTACGGAAGGCGAACAACTCGCTTTTGAGAGGAATGTCGTTACATGTATTGCCAAATGCATTGAGGTTGACGGACATCATTTTGAGCATTTATTGCATTAATGTGGTATTTACGGTAATCACGGTGTAACAGCATGCGTTCTCAGAAATGATAAGTTCACGAAGGTACATGTATCACATTGGAACAACCGAGATAAAATGTTCAAACGTACCTACGTTCTGTATTTTAATTTAAAAAACCTATTTTTTACCAACTGTTCGTCCAAAATTATGAGCCATATGTTTTTGACTATTACAGCGCCATCTATCACAAAGCGAAAAAAGTGGTCCAACTAAAACATTCATATTTTTTTACGTACTACACGAATATGTAATAAAAAATGGGGCTCCTATTTAAAAAAAAACTCAGTTGATATCCGTTTGACCTATGGCAGTGCCATCTAGCGGGACAACCATACGCCATCTGGTTTCCCCCTTCAAGGTAGACAAGTATTGTTCTTTGTAGTTTTTTCTTTTGACGCTTGTTTCGTGACATATTTGGCCCGGTCACGATCAATGGACCTGTATCTCAGTGTTCCAAGTCCTACTCGCAGTCGGCCAATTTTTTCCTCTTGTGTTTCAGGTGGGTACATCACTGTTTTTCTCAAATTATGATGGGTTATTTATGACGATGCTCATTAGCGAATAGGTGTTATGTACTGTGATGCTGCAGTTAAATGCCTAACTCCTTGAAGACGTACCTACAAGATTTCTACATATTATTCTTACTGTGTGTTTTTCGCAATCAACACTTTCTTTCTAAGTGAAGATTTCCCCTAGAAAATTACTGCATAAGACATTATTGAGTGGAAATACGCAAAATCTTCAAGATTAGCAAATATACGGAAAGTAAAACTAACTTAATTTATGTGTTTGAGAAGCATTTACCTACACTGTCGTTGTGTTTGTGTAAGCGAGATTACCTTAAACACATTTGGCGAGTCACTGCCGAAGTCGCTGACACTTTGTCTCTTCCGTTCATCTCATCTCTGAGTGTAGGGACGTTACTAACATGCATGGAATCTGACACCTGAGTGTTTCTCACGGCGTATACAATGTTCAAATAACTTACGGGAATTCAGCCTGGTGAAGCCATCGACAACGCCGATGTTTAGACATATGATCACATCGTCACCTTCAAGGGAAAACAGCGGCAAGTAACTACTGTGCCAGCCAATTTAAAACCTCGGTTTGCACAGAAACTCTGGAACGATAACACACATGCACACTGTAAACACTTAACACCATCACAGAAACCATATATTATTATCGACGCCAGGATTTATCGTTAGTGACAATTCCTAAATAACGGGTGAGGTATTATTAAACCGTCCCTGTGTTTCTTGACGAGAGGGAGGGCACGATTTCACGCATAATTTAAACAAAAGCCTCCATCTCTATTTATAAGATTAGTCGATTAATTAATATCGACAGCTTCCTTAATAACACTATCCCAATAGCTGTAAGTGCACGCCAGAATCTAGGTGTTGTTACATTTCATGGAATGACTGGTGCCAAGACAATGTTCTGGAATCGCAGATTTGCTCGGCTGGTGTATGCGTGAGTGACGCGTAGGACACCTGTCCTTAATGGTTCAGACAGCTGTCCAATATACGATACGCCACAGCTACAAGGAATACGATAGACACCAGCCTTAAGCAAATCAAGAGCATCAATGACGGAACCTAGAAGGATCTTAATCTTAGATGGAGGTCGGAAGAAACACTTCACGTCATTTCTTCCGCAAAATACGACCAACATTGTTGGATATGCTCTCTGCGTAAGGTAGAAAGGCCGTAGACCTCGGTGCCAATTCAGTATTTTCATCACTGACCCGGTGCATGGTTAGTCGATAGCGCAACGCACATCTAATCTATCTTTCACTATATCCATTCTGACGGGAGGCGACGTCAACATAGGTTTTCTCGGCTGACAAACTGTCAGGATTTGAAATTATGTGAGCCCCGTGAACCAAGGTACGGAGGGCCCCTTCACGCTGAGCTGCACGGTGACAACTATCAGCCTGTAGATACATGTCAGTGAGCGTAGGCATCCTATAAACGGCATGTTCCAATGTACCGTCAACCTTCCTCCTGACCATCTTATCAAGGAAGAGAAGGCAGCCATCTTTCTCCACCTCCATCGCGAAACGAATATTCGGGTAAACTGAATTCAGACGTTCTAAAAAGACGTTCAAATCCTCACTGCCATGAGGGCAAGCAACAAACGTATAGCCAACATATCTGAAAAAAAAAAACAGGTAGGTTTCAAAGCCATAGAAATGGCCACCGAATAAAAAGTAAGTGGATATCAACATATGTCATGTTTCGTCATGACTGACAAGGGCTCTATAGCCGGGCCGCTGAAACAGGTCACTTCAACATCACTCCCCAGGCGCAGTAAAGTTGACAATATAACTGACAAACAAGCGAGGAACACGAGGCGCTACGTCTTCTGAACCAGTAATAGGACCGAACAAAAGCCGGTTGCGGCGTCGACGCAACCACGTTGTTGGCTTCCGTGCAAACATTGGATGTTAGTGCGTGACCGCCTGAATTTGTTTTGTGTTCTGTTGTGTCACCGCGTCGACCACAGTTTCTGTTTATGAAATAATGTCACCAAAACGACGTCGTTCACCAAGCGACAATCCGTTGCGCCGTGGATTTCCATTAAATAGTCAAGCTTTGGAATTGCTGTTAAAGATATAGATTCTTACCAATCCCATGCAATTCGTCGGCACAAAATGGTTCAAATGGCTCTGAGCACTATGGGACTTAACATCTGAGGTCATTAGTCCCCTAGAATTTAGAACTACTTAAACCTAACTGACCTAAGGACATCACACACATCCAAGCCCGAGGCAGGACTCGAACCTGCGACCGTAGCGGTCGCGCAGTTCCAGACTGCAGAGCCTAGAACCGCTCGGCCACATCGGCCGGCTTCGTAGGCACATTTACGGATATTACAGAAGGAAAGAATACCCCACAATAGCGAAATTGCTAAAAACGAACCAGCTGTTTCTCGAAATCTCTCACGTCGTTGCAGCTTGTACCATTTTCTTACACAAAATTGTAGGAAAGGACATACACTCAGTCATATGGTTAGACAAAACCTGGGTCAACGCTGGAGAATCAGTTGAGAAATGCTGAACAGATGATACTCCGAATAGCAGCGGTCATCAGCCAACAGGAAGAGGATCCAGATTAATTGTGGCCCATGCAGGATCTTCAAACGGCTTTTTGCCTGAAGGACTTTTAATTTTTCGGTCAAGAAAAACGGGTAACTATCATGAGGCTATGGACCACCCACGGTTTCTGCAGTGGTTTAAAATTTTGTTGCTCCAGTTTAGTGTTCCGCCAGTGTTTGTGATGGACAATGCATCGTACCATTCCGTGATTTTAGATGAAACTCCCACCACAAGTGACCGTAAAGAAACTATGGTGCAGTGGTTGCAGGCGAGAGACACTGCTGCGGACATGAACATGGCATAGCTGCAGTTATACTCGCTCGTAAAACAAAATAGGCCAGTGACGCCTAAATACGTTGTGTATGAAATTGCAAGCGAACATGGTCACTTGGTAAATAGGCTACCGCCTTATCGCTGGCATTTTAATCTAACTGAGTGAAGTCAAGACGTACATTAGAAGCAACAACAAGACATTTACTATCACAGAAGTGGAAAGGCTGCTACGTGAACGTCTTGCAACTGTAGACGCTACCTCATGGAGGAAGAAAGTAGACCATGTTGCTAAATTCATAAGAGAAGCACGGGCTATAGACGGGATTATAAATGAAAACGAACAATTAATGATTTCTCTTAAAAATGATGATGACAACGGTTTCGGTGTCGATTCCGATGATAGTGAAGGAGAACTGGATGGAACTGCACCACTGCCATCTTAAATTGGTGAGTGTAAATGTATCCTTTATCTCTGCAATTGAGTAGGCTATGCATGTTTTTCTTTATTTCTCTCTACGAGTGTAGATAGCGCGTTCTTTGGTAATCTTAGGATTACATTATTATACGAAGTTTTAAATGCAACTATTACGGTAACAATTTGGAACAACTTTTCATAGATTTTGTCATTAACTTCGGGTGTTGTTATTTCCCGGTTTCATGTACACGGTGGCGCACGAAATGTGTTACCAATTGTTTCTTTCACAATTTACGACGCACATTAGATATCCCGCTGGGATCTCTACAGCAGTACCAGCAGTCCTTGGAAAAACGAATGAGTTACGAAATGTGTAATTCACCTAGGAGACTAGTAAGCAGCAATGGCGGACAATGGAAGACTGACGACACAGCAATGATCGGCAATTGTGTTACTTTTTCATGAAACGGAAAGCCTAGTTGTGACTCAAAGGCGTTTTCGACAACAGTTTAACACACGATGGGTCCCTTGCAAGAAGACCATCCACAGGTTGTACGATAAATTTGTACAGGAAGGAACAGTATTGGAAGCGAAGCGACCTCGGAGTAAGCATGTTTGTTCGCCAGAGAATATTGAAGCGGTACGAGTTGCTGTACAGAGAAGTCCCGGGAAATCGTGTAGAAAGGCAGCAGTGCAACTGGGAATATCCAGACGCTCCTTTCAACGCATTCTTAAAAGTGACCTCCATATGTACCCATACAAGATGACCTGTGCACAGAAGTTCATTGAAGAACACAAGCAGCAGAGACTACTCTTTGCTCAGTGAGCGGATGATAGGGCGAAACACTCAACAACGTTTGGTTTTCAGACGAGGCGCATTTTCATTTAGACGGCGTGGTTAACAAACAAAAGGTATGCTTTTGGGCCACTGAAAACCCACAAGTGCTTCATGAACGACAACATTATGCTCCGAGGATTACAGCGTGGGCAGCAATTTTCAGTCACGGACTTAATTGACCCTTTTTCTTTGAAGAAACTGTGAACAGAGAGCGTTATTTGAGCTTGCTTCGCAATAGCTTCATTCCACAGCTTCTTGCTACTGCCTTGCCCTTCAACACCCAGTGGTTCATGCAAGATGGAGCAAGGCCACATACTGCAAACACTGTGTTGGAGTTCTTACACGAGCATTTCGACATTAGGATCATTTCACTCAGTTTTCCAGGTCGCTTCAATGACGGACAAAATTGGCCCCCCAACAGTCCAGATCTCAATGGAGCTCGCCGGCCGGGGTGGCTGAGCGGTTCTAGGCGCTACAGTCTGGAACCGCGGAACCGCTACGGTCGCAGGTTCGAATCCTGCCTCGGACATGGATGTATGTGATGTCCTTACGTTAGTTAGGTTTAAGTAGTTCTAAGGGACTGATGACCTCAGAAGTTAAGTCCCATAATGCTCACAGCCATTTGAACCATTTAATGGACCTCAGAAGACTTATTCTTCAAGCTTGCAGTGAAATTACGGAAGACATGTGCCGTAGGGTAATCATTAACTTCAGTGTTCGTTTGAAGGAAGTTAGGAAACGAAATAGTGGACATATTGAGCATGTACTGAGTTAGAACAAATTTCCATGGACGGCTCTTCATTGTAGTATATGTTCCTTTCAGATAGTATTGACAATAACGTTTATATTCAAAAACAAAATGGTAACACATTTCGTGCGCCACCCTGTGCTATCAAACGCTGAGTCTCCGTCGTCGTTCTCTCCATTGTTAGAAAAACGTACTTTGTTGCACTTACGTATAAAAGGCGATTATAGCTTAAATTTACAAAACGTACTTCGTAATTGTGTACGTGTGTGGTGGCAGCTATTGCAACCTCGCAATCGCAGTATAGCCAACTACACGTAAGCTGTCAAGTGACATGTTTCACCGGCTCGGGTATAGGGCACCAGTGACACTCACATCAAGTGTAGGCCGAAAGAGCAAGCGACAGCGCCAGCGAGCAATGCATCAGCTGAGGGTCCATTACGCCTCAAATTAGTAACTTTCTTTTCTGCTTCCCCGCTGTCGTGGTCCGGCTGGTGACCCAGTTCATAATAGCTACACGTTAGCGTCCCCCTGCCCCTTCTGAAGATCCTTTGAGCGAACTACCAACTCCGTGGGGCGCTGTGGTGTCAGAGTGGCAGACCCTCTGCCAAAGGGGCGCAGGGCGGACGGATGTGTCGGCAAGCCAGCTGTTGCGGTCCTCTGCCCCGGAAGCGGTTGTATTAAGGAGACCGGAAGCTGAGGTCGCGCGCCGTCCCTCGAAGCAAATGTGCTTTATGCCCACTTCCTCGCTAATTGCGAACAGCTGGCAAACGCTAGTGTCGTCTCGGCATGGGAGTGAATTAACCGCTCGCTTCCGCAGAGTCACGGTGTCGTCTTTGGAGGTCCAGCACCGTAGTTGTGGTACGAAAGGGTGCTGAAAAGTTCCTGGCTTTGTCGCCTTATCGTTGGAAAAAAAATGGGGGGCTAAGTTGAAAGTTTCAAATCTTAATATGTAACTGTGTAAATACCAGGTGCTCACTTTTCATACAATTTGTACTGTTGAAGGTGATATGCGCGTGGCAGAGTCAGAAATAAGTTTCTCGTCATTGGAATTATGGACCGTCATGAATTTTTTGATTCTCCAGGGAAAGTCCGCATAGGACTGAGGAGTCACTATCAATGGGAGAGAAGTGTGCTTCTTCCAGCACAGTGAATACTTGGATATCTCATTTCAAGACTGACCACTGTACTGGTGAAGACGAGCCCCGCAGTGGTCGCTCGCAGACCGCAACAGACATTGCAACATCCGATGCTGTGCATGAGCTAATTCTTCAGGAACGAAGATATCCTCCAGAAAGATATCCGAAGTGCTGGACATCTCCCAGGGGTGTCTTGGCTTCATAATCGCCATAATCCTAGACATGCGCAAGATTTCAGCGAAACGGTAGTCGAAATGTTTCAACTGCGATCAGCGCAACGTGTGGGTTGAGACATCGAAAACCATTTCGCGGCATTCTGAGCTCCAAAGACATTGTGGCAAAAACCGGCGGAGAGCATACTGAACACGCCTTGCGCCAATCTCACGACAGTTAAAAAACCGATGTAATTTCGCTTTTCATGCGATCTTTGGTCCGAGTACAGTGAAAAATCGATGTCACTTTGCTTTTTATGCCTTTCTGGCCACAGGAAAATTTTTTTTTAAAAAAAACGATGTCATTTTGCTATTTATGCTGTTTTTCGCCTCAGAACAATTAAAAACCGATTTTTCCCATCCGATGTGGTATGACGCTGTCATGGTCGATGGGCTGATCTAACTAGCAGTGCCACCCCTGTTAAATGCCGAACTTGTTCAGTCATGCACATTGCACAGTACGGAATTTTTCCTCTGTAGCCGGCCAGATTTACATTAGGACGCTTACAGCGCCATCTGCTGGTAAAATTTCTGTTAATTTTTTTTCATGTTCCATGACATTTACCCTGCGCCAATAATATGCTGTTCAAATTTGACGTCATTCTGAGCAGCGGTTCTCCTTCTACAGCGATTTGAAACTGGAACTCTAATTATGGACACTGTATTTTATTGTTATTAATAATATCAAAAAAAAAGGTTCAAATGGCTCTGAGCACTATGGGACTTAACATCTATGGTCATCAGTCCCCTAGAACTTGGAACTACTTAAACCTAACTGACCTAAGGACAGCACACAACACCCAGTCATCACGAGGCAGAGAAAATCCCTGACCCCGCCGGGAATCGAACCCGGGAACATTAATAATATCTTATCCGCTCTTGGCACGTTAAAAGTGGGGTGACCTGGAATTTTTTTTTTTGGGGGGGGGGGGAAGGGGTGAGGAGGGAAGACTGTGGCAGTAGCAAATAGTGACTCTCCCAACTGTGACTCCCCCTCCCCAGAATCAGCCTTCAACTGCACCTGATTCAGACAACTATGCGTATCGCTGACACTTGTTAACGTAATGCTGACGTGTGCGCTTTTTGTCATCTGTAATAAGCATTACAACAACTAAATATTTTCGCCATACTAAACAAACATGAAAATCAACGCTAAATGTTCCACGCTCTTCCCGGCGTCCACGCTACATACAGACGGGGCAGAATGACGCTTTGGCTGGAGCGTCACGTGGAACACTGCCCTTCCTTGCTGAGCCTCGCACCAATATGAGTCTTCTTATATGCAAGCAACATCATAAGTATAATTAATATAGCAAAGTTAATACAATTAATATAGCTGATACAATTTTCGCTGAACATATTTACTTTGAAACTGAAAGATGGACTATATAGGAATTACTGCGCAGTCAATATGCAAAAATCTGGTTTTGGTACTGTGACCATTGACATCCAGTTCGCCTCGTATAGGGGGGAATCGAGAATCGCAAAATCATGTAGTTTTTTCGGGTTCCTCTGTAAATATTTTTCCTTTGCGTCCTACGGCTAAACACACCTTTCTTGTAGAGTTTAAAACTTCCTAGACTATGTACTGGTCAAACGTATTCTTAACTGCATATCTCCCAATACACAGAGCTTCAAAGGAATGCCAGAATTATAATTACCAAATTATTAAAAAACTGCAAAATCGGATACTTTTATATTATAATTTTAATTGTACAGCACTTAACATCACGATCCCAAGTCTCTATTCTCAATATGATGTTCACTTGTGCTATCGATGCGTAAAAATTGCAAAAATCTATAGTATTTCGTGGTAGGTGCCTGTAGCTGTCAATGTTTAACCCCAGAAGCACCCCCACTCACCCCGTACCATCAATGGGATCTTCATTCAGTATAGGTATATAAACACACAGAAAACGAAAATTTTTGACATGCATACTATCTGGCAGAAAATATGAAGCCCCAAGAAGAGTCTGAGGACACGAAATGGAACTTCACTGGTTGAGAAGGTATGTGATGTTTTTTCAGTGATTATATCACATTAAATTTACAAAGACCTTAGCAGTGTGAGCCGACATATCACTATGATGTTGCAGCCCCATTGGCGTGGATTCATGCACTGATTCGGTTGGGAAGCAGGTCATAAGGCAAGTCAATCCTCTCCTGAGTTAAGCTGGCCCACAGCTGTTGTAACTGGTCCTTGATATTCCGGATACTTGCACTAGTATGGAATTGATGTCCGAATTGGTCTGACACAAGTTCTATCAGGGACATATCTCGGGATCTTGCTGGCCACGGGAGTACCTCATCACCAGGCATACAGTTCATACAGGCACGTGCAGCGTGTGAACAAGCATTGCTGTGTTGGAAAACAGCATCATGATACTGTCAGATGAGAGGTAACACAGGACGCAGGTTGTCCGTGACGAACCGCCTTGCCGTCAGAGTTCCCTCAGTCACTGCCAGCAGCGAGCTGAAGTCATACCCAATGCCTCCAGCACATCATGACATCAGGAGTAACAGCGCTTTGCTTCTCCAAAATATTGGAAGAGTAGGACCTCTCTCCATATTATCGCCGACGATGGTCACCCGGGGTAGTGCAGAAACGCCAGTCATCGCTGAACACAATGAGACGCCATTCGTCACCAGTGCACGACTCCCAATTATTGCACCACACAAAATGGAACGGTTTGTTTTATGTAAAGCAGCCTCTGATCACCAATCCTGATATGCCTCAGCACCTTTATCAACATCGTCTCTAAATGTACACAAACTCCATATCCTACCAGGTAGTACATGAAACAAATGAGAAATCTGAAAAGGGAATCACTGATCATGGTGAAGAGATAAGAACTGACGTTTACCAATGACACTGTAATTGTGTTGGACACAGCAATGGACTTTCAGGAACACTAGGACAGAAAGGATAGTAACATAAAAAGACTTTGTAAGATACACCGCAAAAAAGTATACAAAGAGAAATGGAGTGTAGCAGAATTTCAGGAGATGCTGTGGGAATTAGATCAGGAATGTGTCACTAAAAGTAGTAACTGAGTGTAGCTGCTCAGGAAGCAAAATAACACATGATTACTGATATAGAGAGGATATAAAATGCAGATGAGAAAGAGCAAGGAAAGCGTTTCTGAAATAGTTTCATTTGTTTACACAAAATAAACATGAAATTTTAAGAAGTCTTTTATAACTAAATTTGTGTGGAGTGCAGACTTGTAAGGAAGAGAAACGTAGCAGTTCGGGAAAGAAGAGAATAGAAAATTTTGAAATATTGTGCTACTGAAGAATGACGGAGATTAGGTACGTAGGTAGGGTAACTAATGAAGATGTACTGAATGGGATTGGGAGAATAGAAATTTAAGGAAAAACTTGATGAAGCAAAGTAATCACTTGAAAGCATGCATTCTGAGGCAACAATTTGGTAATGTTCAGGGGGGGGGGGGGGAGGAGAATCGTAGTGGGAGAGCAAGATACGAACAGAGTAAGCAGGGGTAGTATAGTTGTACCAGTTCTGGTTGAGACATAGCCTGATATCAACGACCATGCCGCAATATTCAGTACATCAGAATTATATGTTATATATATAAAGCAGAGTATGTGTGTGTATGTCCACGATCTCCTCTCAAACCCATGAACCGATTTCAACAAAATTTGGCCCAAAAACAACAGGTCTCATGAGTATCAGCACCATGCAGTTTCTAGCTCCTAGAGCAAACAGGAGCAGAGATACAGGCAAATACGTGTTTTCCCAGCTGCTGGCATGTAGAATGCCTAGCATGACAGGCATGTTGTATGGGAGCAGTATCAACTTGCAAAATCAGTCTGCTTTGCAGGGCAGCCTACATATCAAGGGCAATGAACTGATTTTTGGGCCGTGACAAGTAGGCTGCCTTTCACAATAGGCATTTTATGTTGAAGTAGCATCAGCCTGTTTCAATCACTTGCTTTGGATGGTGGCCTATAAGTCAGGGGCCAAATAAATTATTTTCACAGCTCTAATGTGTAGTCTCTCCTGCATGACATGCATGGTGTGGAGTAATATCGGCCTGTTTTACTGAACTGCATTGCAGGGGCTGCACATACCGATGATCATCGCTGCGGACAGGTTAAGATGGATAAAAGAGGGGATGGACAAAGCCAGGGGGAAGAGGAAATGGACATAGAGAGGGCAGGTGGGGGATATGAATGGGGCAGGTGGAAGTTGTACAGGTGGGCAGGTGGAAAATGAAATGGGGGAGGCAGAGATGTAAAAACAGAGGAGAGGGAGGAGGATATGATCAGAGGAAGTGGGGATGAAGATATGGTCAGAGAGAGGAGGTGGAGGAAATGGAGAAAAATAGTTGGGAGGAGGAGATAGATAAAGTTGGGGGGAATTGGTGGGCACAGAGAGGAGGAGGAGGAGGAGGAGGAGGAGATGTGTTCAGTATATGTGTTGAATGAATAAGCAGGTGACTCCACGGGGAAAAAGCCACTCATACAATAATGGGTCTTTCTGTCTGTGCATTTGCAATATGTAAAATATGCTGATGTTAAGAGTCAATTGCCACTCCCTACACCAGTGTCGATCCTCTGCTGGTCTCCACGCATTTCACTTCAATTCTCTAGTGCTGCAGCTTACGTATATACAAAAGCACCATTCACGAAAAGCCTCATCGAACTTCCAATGTTATCTACTGGTCATTTATATATACTGTGAAAAGTAATGGTCCTGTAACACTGCCCTAGCACCTGCTCGAAGTTACTTCTATGTCCAAAAGTTTCTATCCACTGAGAAAGACATGATGTGGTAAGTTTGCTAGAAAATCTACAATCCACACAAGGTTTGGCTGATATTCGGAACTAATGTATAAGACGTACAAGATGTAATAACTTCTACAGAGAATAGACAAGGCATTAATTACATAATCGAGTCAATGAACATGTGGGCACGAATAATAAATGGAAAGCAAGAAACATAGAATCTACAGCACCACGTAGATATAATACATACAGCTCAAAACAGTTGTTTCATCAATATTTTGGGGCAAATCGAAATGCTCGTGCATCGCTTGAAGGAACGGACAAACTGCCGAATGAAGAAAACGATTTACAGGTGCATAGCTTTTCTACACTTTATACAGACATTCTAAAGACACGTACTGTCATACACAAGCTGTAATAGTTAACTACAACGGCGTTTGCTCTCGCCAAAGAGACCAGCCGAGTATCGTAGTTGAGCTTCACTCTGAACACGTTCCCGTGTCATGAAAAAGATTTCCCTCTGGTGTAATACTCTCAGAAGAAGCACACCAACATGCAAACCGGAAGAAAACGTGTTCGTGATGTGAACTGTAAGATTCTCTTCCCTTCTAATTTTATTTTTATACACCATAATTTTATTTTGGGTTTGTAACCTTTTGTTTTAACACAACATCATGTTGGTGTTCTACATATGGAGGGCGATTCCTAACATCATGTTCGTCTGCACTTCTTTATAAATCCGGACTGTGTATTGTTTGTACGTTAGCGAGTTATGAAAGCTGTGGTACGCGCATATAACTGATAGGTTACTCTTCAGTTACAATAAATCTGAGTATGTCCTAAACTGGAAGGAAAAAACTTGTAATATAAGTTCAGTCGTGCACCCAGGGAATAGTTTTGGGATTCTTGCTGATCGTTTTTTATATAAATCACCTAGCACAAAATATTAGTATCACATTCAGATTTTTCTCAGATTATGTAAAAACCTGTAAAGGAGCACCGTAGGAAAAAGCTGGACAAATATTCAGTGGGATCTTGGTAGATTTCAAAGTGGTGCAAACATTGCGAATTTGTCTTTACGTGTTCGGAAATTAAAATTTTGCATTTTACAAAACAATAAAACGTAGTAGGCTATGAGTGCAATACCTGTGAGTCATACTTGGAACTGACGAACTCGCACGAATACCTGCATGTAACAATTTCTAGGGGTATGACATGGAAGGGTTACATAAGCTCAGTCATAGGTAAGGTACGTGGCAAACTTCGGTTCACTGGGAAAATACTAGGAAAATGCAATCAGTTTACAAAGGAGATTGCTGCCAAAACACTCGTGTGAGCCATCTTATAATTTTGGTAAAGTGAGTGGGACCCATATCAAAGAGGACTTGCAAGGTATATCGAACGTGTAGAAAGGAGGACAGCACGAATGGTTAGAGGTTGGTCTGACTCATGGGAGAGCGTTACGGAAATACTGAAAAAACTGAAATGGCAAACGCTTGAAAGTAGACGCAAACCATCCAGTGAAAGCCTGCTTAATGATTATCAAGAAGAAATGTTAACTGATTAATATAGGAATATACTTTAGTCCCTTACTTCTCACTCCAATAACGATTGCGAAGACAGTCTAGACTAATTACAGCGCGTGCAGCTCCGTTTATGCTACCATCCTACCTGCGCTCCATAAGTGAATGGAACAGGATGAAGTGCTAATAACTTGTGCAGTTGAAATTACCCTCTGCCACGCACTTCACAATGGTGTGCGGAGTATATATGTAGATGGAGTCTTATCATCGGGTACCAAACGAACCTCAGAAATGGAGAGCCATAAGTACGACGAATGCTCATCCAAAAAGGAGAATACCTTACGAAATTCACGACCCAGTCACATTTACTTGCCTATTTTTCAAGAGTCCGAATAACCACCTTTGCAGCACAGACGTGCATTAAGAGGGTCAGTGAGGTTCTGGAAGATACCGACAAGGATGTGGAGTCACGCCAATTCCAGTGCCATGGGCGATGGTGCTATCTTTTTCGATTGAGTATCCATGGCGCGAACAGCCCGATCAAGGTGGTTCCATCGATTCGAGATTGGGTTTCAATCCGGGGAGTTTGGTGACCAGGTGTGCACGGTGAACTCATCCTGGTGCTCTCTGAACCACGCACGTCCACTGCGAGCCATGTGCCACGCAGCATTCTCCTGCTAGTAGATGCCATCGTGGAAAGACAAAACCAAGTGCATGTAGGAGTGGACATGGTCCACAAGTATACATGCACATTTCTCTTGATCCGTTGCGCCTTCCAGAATGACGAGATCGCTCAGGGGATGACATGAGTACATTTCCCGGACCAAAACCCGCGTTCCTTGTTTGCTTTCAGGCGTTTCATACCTTAAACGCCAACGGCCATCTGTCTGATGAAATATAACAGGTAATTTGTCTCAAAAGGCCACATGTCGCCACTCGGTGGACGTCCAGTTGTGGTACTCGCGTGCTAAGTCCATCCTTTGTCGCTGATGAACAGCAGTCAGAAATGGTGCATGAACCAGGTGTTTGCTGCGGAGGCTCATACGCAGCAACGTTCGTCGAAAAGGTCGCTGAGGACACACTGTTGGAAGCCCTCTGATTCATCAGGGCGGTCAGCTGCTCAACAGTTGCACGTCCATTCGCCCGTATACATCTCCGCAGCCGTCTTCCATCTCTATCATGTATGGCTGCCGGGTGTTCTTTAACCACGGCGGCAATCGACCAGTTTAGCTGTTTCAGAAATGCTTCCACCCTTGGCCCGGAAGACAATGATCATGCCCTTTTGAATGTCAGGTAAATCGCTCCTTTTCCGCACTATGGGAACGATTGCAATGTTTTCCGCATCCACTGGACACGATTTATACGGGCGAGTCACTAACTATTGCCACCTAGAATAACTCTGGAAGTACGATAACAGCTGAAATGTTTGTAGGACAAATGTTGCATGGGACAAGGGGGGCCATAATATCACGTTGGTGTTTTGTTGCTAGGTGGTGCCGCGTCAGCAATATGAAGGTCATTTTTCTTTAATGGGATGCTAATGTTTGGCAGTTAGTTTCTGATAGCGGCTATCGAGACGAATCCAATGATGTGTAACAGTAAGGTCTCCGAAAGTCAACGAAGATCCAAAAGGTGGCATGAACGTCCATTTACAGAAGGTGTTCGAAGTGATGACCATTGATATCAATGCAGTGCTGCTATCTTCTTATCATGGATTGAGTGGTATTCCGTATCACATTGGCATTTATGGAAGCACATGCTCTGACAATTCTCTCTCGTATATCGTACAAATAGTAAATATTCGCCGAATACGGCGTATATGTCTAACGTGTCATTGGCATGTAAACTCCATTCGACGGTTCCGCAGTACAGCACTAATAGGAACGGTAAGACTTATATCGTCGAATTAAGCGAATGTGAATGATGTATTCCTTCGAAGAGCAAGTCGATATGCTTCTCATTTAAGGAGAATGCTAACGAAATTCAGTGACAGCTAGAGACTTATGCGATGAAAGATATCTTCAATGTACCCACCCTACACGTCGTACATTTATATATGTATATAATAAACTGAGAATAACTGCATCTTTAACGCATCGGAAACATATCCGGCAAAGGAAAGTTACAAACGAGGAAACGAAAACTGGTACTCTTGCCAGTGTGGTTCTAGACCTTTGTGTTAGTTCGCGTCAAATCGCAAGGGAATTTGGCATGATCCAGAGAAGTGTTGTTCGTGTTCTGCATCGCCATAAATGTCATCCTTACCATATCAGTCTCCACCAAGAATTAGCTGGTAAGGATCGTATGCGTCGCACTGATTTCTGCCGATGGGCTCATCTTCAGATTCAGAGGTATGACTCATTTATTAATTTGATTTCATTTACTGACGAGGCTACATTCACGAATTTGCATAACTTGCCTTACTGGGCAACTGAAAATCCGTGCTGGCTAAGGTAAGTTGCACAACAAAAACTGTGGTCGGTGAATGTATGGTGTGGGATTCTGGAGGACAGAATTATAGGCCCCTATTTCATCGAAGGAAATCTTAATGGCAGGACGTCCAGGAAGAAATACCTTTAGGAACAAGGAACAGAATGTGGTATCAACACGATGGGTGTCCGGCACATTTTTCGCTATTGGCTAGAAATGAGTTGCAGAGACAATTCCCAAATCGTTGGAACGGAAGCGGAGGAGATATGTCGTGGCCGGCTGGTTCGCCAGACTTGACACCTCTGGATTTTTTTCTTGTGAGGATTCGTAAAAGACATTGTTTATAAAGACATTCCAACTACACCTGAAGATATGCAAGAGGGAATTGCCAGAGAACGTGCTTCGATAAGTGCCAATGTGATAAGAAATACCACTCAATCCATGATAAGAAGATTGCAGCACTGCATTGATACCAATGGCCATCACTTCGATTACCTTCTGTAAATGGACGTTCGTGCCACCGTTGTCCTTCAAAGACCTTACTGTTACACATCATTTGATTCGTGTAGACAGCCGCTATCAGAAAATAAGTATCAAACTATAGCATCCAATTTTTAAAAAAAAGTTGATCATATCTCTGAAGCGACCCCACCAGCAACAAAAAAACCAACATTGTACCATGCAACTTTTTTCCCATATACTATTCAGCTCCTATCATACTTTCGGAGTTATTCTTGGTGGCAATAGTTAGTGACTCACCCTGTATACTCTCCACTCCTAGTGCTACGACATGCCATCTGTGAAGGGTTATTGTACGTTGATGTGGGCCACAGGCGGCCGTCGCATTCATGTAACTAGGCCGTGTAAAAGTGTCGCAGAATGCACATGTTTCGGACAACAACCTAAGCCCACATCAGCAGGAATTCTACAGTGTTGCTGATTTCGTTATGTCTTCACGTTCTTGAGTAAAGCTTGAAGCATTTTTTGAAGCACATTTGATACCAGATGATGATAACATGCAGCCGTGAAATCTACTGAACAAAATTAATTGTTCGATGCAGCTGTAAGGAGCAGATGCCAGTATTGATGGCATAAATTGAACAATAGTCGATTGAAGCCATTATGGATATCATACTTGTAATGGACTGCGTGAAAGTTAACGCACAAACGGCAGGTGGTAGTGGTGGTCGTAGTAGTAGTAGTAGTAGTAGTAGTAGTAGTAGTAGCAGTAGCGGCAGCAGCAAGAGCACGCACGCACGCACGCACTCACCAGGATGGTGAACTTGCCGGTCTCCAGCTCGGACTTGAGCGGCTCACGCGTGGGGTCGAAGCGCACGAGGCCCTCGCGATGTCGCGTCGCCTCGTGCGTTTCGTAGAGGGCGAGCGCGCGCGACACGTCGAACTTGCGCGCCACCAGGAACTTGACGGCCGTCGACCACGATACGGGGCCCAGGCGCCGCCGCCGCTGCCGGTTCACCGCGTCCAGGAACTGCTTCGTGGCCTGCAACACAGAGCCAGCCGAAGGGGCGACCGTTAGGCGAGAATTGGACTCGGGGGCGAAATCGTTACTTAGTAAAGCGGAGAGCGTAGGGAAAAATGGGCCTCTCGCAAGGGGAGGCCACCATGGCTGCAATCACTTATCTGGAATGTAGGGTGGGGTCCCAGATATCTCACCCTGCGGCCATTCACCCTGGTGGGCCGTCGTTTGACAGTAATCAAATGGTCCAAACGGCTCTGAGCACTATGGGACTTAACTTCTGAGGTCATCAGTCCCCTAGAACTTAAAACTACTTAAACCTAACTAACCTAAGGACACTACACACATCCATGCCCAAGGCAGGATTCGAACCTGAGACCGTAGCGGTCGCGCGGTTCCAGACTGTAGCGCCTAGAACCGCTTGGTCACTCCGGCCGGTGACAGCAATCGACGAAGAAGAAATTCTCATGATCCACAAGAGCCTTGAAAATGATACTAATTTTTTTTATGTATTGGTGTTAACGGCATATGTTTATAGGTTGATTAGCACCTCCAACTACATATGGTAAGAGCAAGCCATTAATGTTTCTTTAAAGTTAGTACCGCCATTAGACTGTTGTTTATTTACAGTGTTACATTTACACTTACAGAATCATGATTTCGTCTTCAAAGTGCCATTATCAAGTGTTTTCTGAAAGCAGGTTAGATAATAACAGTGAAATACATAACAAGTGATATAACCGTATAACAATCCAGATTTGTAATGCTTACTTATAAGTGCTATAAATTGCCTAAGATGGCAAGCTGTCGTATTAAAATACACTTTCAGACAAATTGTCTAAGAGTCGATATTTGTGGCAGAGCCTACTGCTTTGTCTCGTTACTGAGTTCACCATCTTGACTGAATGACAGTTGGCTAAGTGTCAAATTCTCTTGGTCAAAGAAATTCCTGTTACAAGCATGAGACCTTTTTTCTTACCTGCTTGTAACAGGAATTATACGATAATGATGCATTTTTCACGGACCAAAGACGCAAGTATCTTGAAAATATCCTGCGCTGGAAGAATCGTTTAAGCAATTATGCCTGAGACTAAATGTAAAAAAGAGTATCTGGAATGTAGATTTAGAAAGTAGCACCGTCATCAGAGAGAACCAACCACGTTCAAAAACTACACCATTTACGTAACGCGGACTTTGAGACCTCCCTAGATGTTCGAGCTCGTGTTTATACTGCAAGGGCGAAATGGCGCTAAATAACTGAAGTATTACAAGACAGGAAAATACCCAGTCACCCTAAGGGCAAAGTTCAGAGAGATCCCTATTATTCAGAATGTCGGTGCAACAACTAAACATGGACAAGGGCTACATGGAATGGAAACTAAGATATTGCCTAGTTCCAGAGGTCGATGGGGCCATCAAAGAAGCGAGGGTTACACAAAGACAGTGTGGACATAAAAGCAACGGACCGCACACTCTTGAATGCGCAAGACAAAAGACTGGCGGAAAGCAATCAAGCAAGCGAACCCTACGTCAAAGGGGTAGATAGGCTAGGAAAGAAGTGGTGCACGGAACACCAGTGACACAACGATTCAAGGAACGTAGCAAATCGCCTGGTAAGTAATCAGAAAAATCGCTTACGACAAATCCAGTATCGTGACAGAACCACAAACGTTCAGTAACAACGTAATTTAGTAGCCTGTAAAGCAACAGAAGACTTGAAATTCATCCCTATATTTACAAACACCTCGCGACCAGCTCACCGAGTGCATCCGAAAAACGAGGCGAGAATTTGTTTTCTGCAACGAAACGGGAGCGTAATAAGACAGACGAGCACGAAACGGCATGGAGGGCGCAAGCATTCGAGCTTGGATATCAATGGTATCAATAATGGCCAGACACCAACAATATCTCAAGGCCCAGACGCAGAAATGAGAGCAAGCACTCGTAAGATCCTTTCTTCTAGCTCCTGACAGAGAAAATTACGTCCGTAGCCCACATACCGTTGTATCATCTTGCTGAGGTTGCAAGCTCCTGACGGCGTTTCCTTTCCGTGTTTGCGATTTAAATTTGGGGTTTTAATCTCCGGCTTACGCAAAGCACAACGTATTTCTTTTTTTCTGTTTACCTGAGCATGTTCGACGCATATTTGTCAAAGGAGATTTTGAAGTTTTCCCCTTCGGCTGTTTTTCACTACTATTCAGTTTATTATATCTTGCGCGACTGGCTAATTTCGGACTTACAGGCCGTTTCAAGCGCAACAGGTGTAAATGAGTTGTAAAATTATCCTGTTGGTGTTCAACAACGAAAGCGAGCACATATAGGTCCTATAACGTGGCATCCAAACACATTATAAAAATAACCACGGTATCGATTTCATACGAACTTCGTTCACATAGCACTTAGTGACTGGAAAGAATCACTTGGAGGTGGGGGGGATAAGAACCACCTACGTATCGAGTGGAAGCGGATGGAGGTGAATAAGCAGTGTAGCACACAATACGCGAATACCCATCCAGAATTTGAGTATGAGAGCACTTAGTGACTTGCAACAGACTTAACTAATAATTTCAAAACTATACGAATCTTTTCCTCGCTGACAACCGCCACAAAGTGAGGAGGGGAAAAAATATATCGATTGCTACATTTTCGCTGTTCATGCAAGAAAACTGCCGCATCAGGTATGACCTTTTAATTTATTATTTCTTTACTACTGATTCTATTCGCAACACATTTCGTAGACAGTAGCCACAGATACCACTGGATGTAGATGCAGAATTATATCATTGTAAGTCACATAGTTCAAGAGTTACGAAATCATAAACATAGAGCTGCATGGAAATGAAACGGCAGGGCGAAATTCGCTACAGATAGAGATGAAAAATGTGTACAAATCTGTGTGAAATATATTAAATATATGGAAATATATCTCCCATGTCCGTATGCTGGTAAAGCCACGGGATAAAAACTCACTGTAAGCCTCTAGAACGATTTCAACGAAATTTGGTGCTTATATTAATTACGATTTGGAAAGAAATACTGTGGGGTAAGAATCAACAACCTCCTATTGGGGTAGGGATGACAACATGGATAGAAAAGGGTGGAGGATGAGATGAACAGATAGAGAGGGTGTAGGAGGAGATGGTGATAGATGGGGGAGAAGGAGATGGATAGAGAGAGGGAGGGAGAAATTGACGGAGAGAGAGGGGGGAGGGGGTAGCAGGAGACGCACAGCGAAAGGAAAGAGGAGTAGACGTGTAAAGAGAGGAGGGACGAGGGCATGAACAGTGAGAGAGGGAGAAGGAGATGGACAGGGGGAGGAGGAGGAGGAGATGGAATTCTATGGGGGAGGTGGATAGAGAGAATGGGTGGAGCAGAACAACAGGCATGGTTGAAGGAGGAGATGGGAAGAGAGAGGGGGAAGGAGGACATGAGAGTACTAAAAGACTAGAATAAATACATGTCCGTCAGTGCCGGGTTACTGATGCTAGCTAGTTATAAAGATGACTATTACTGCACGCAGTAAGTTTTCTGGTTTTATTTTTGACGCTTGTACGTTAGGTGCTCGCTTACAGATCGGCTATATCCGTCATTTAATAACAGGGTGACTGTACAACACATCGACAGCTACTGCGCTAGTAAATGGCCTGTGAGACCGAAACTGACCAGTCTTGCAAGGTATAATAAAATGAATACTTGTGAAAACAGCCACGATGGAAAACTTCAGAATGTCCTTTAAGACGAAGAAACACTCTGAGACGTGTTTTAGTTCAAAAGAGGGCTGCCTGGGACATACAATATCTAATCAAAAACGTCCAGACACCTGCTAAAGAACATAAATAAGGCGTGCATCCACCCTTGGCCCACCTGCTAGAGAACATAAATAAGGCGTGCATCCACCCTTGGCCTTTAACACGGCTTGAAATCTGATGGGGGCACTTTCAATGTAATGAGGAGTCTGAATGTCTCTGGAGGAACAGGAGCCCATTACTCAAGAACCGAAACCAGAGAATGTAGTGATGTTGGATGCCGGGGTGTGGAGCGAAGTCGACGGTATAACTCATCCCAAAGGTGTTCCACTGCGTTCAGGACGGGATTCACGGCAGACCAGTCAATTTCAGGAATGTTATCGTCCACAAACCACTGCATCTCACATGCTGCTCTATAACAAGCTGCATTCTCTACTGTACGCTGTACAAAATGCTGCAAAATGTATTTATGTCCGTCTGCATTTAGCGTGGTTTTTATTTATTTATTTATTTATTTAACGAAAATAAGACTACCATCCCCTAACCACGAAAAACATTCCCAAACAGTAACACCACCTCGCCTGTACTCCATTGTTGGCACGTAACATACGGCAGGCAACGTTCTCCAGGAATTCCTCAAACCCAAACCCTTCCATCTGTCACAGGGTGTAGCGTGATTCATCACTCCAAATCACTCGTTTCCAATCATAAATTGTTCTGTGGCATCGCTCCTTACAATACCTCCAATATCGCTTAGCAGCTACAGAAATGTGTGGCTTACGAGGAGTATTCGGCCATTGCACCCTATTGTTTTTAATTCATTACGAACACTCGTTATGCTGACAGGTCTGCTGGTAGCACTTTGGAAACCACGATTGATTCCATCCGCCGATTTTATGCGATTTTTTACAACCAACCTCTGCAGTGTTCGACTGTCCTCCTGTCCGTCAGTACGTGAGGTCTGCCTGCTCTTGGTGGTTGTTCCTTCACATTTCCACTTAACAATCATATCGCCAGCACTCGACTTGTGCAGCTTTGGAAGGTATGATGATGATGATGTTTAGTTTGTGGGGCGCTGAACTGCGCGGTCATCAGCGCCCGTACAAATTCCCAATCTGTACACAGTCCAGTCTAGACACTTTCACGAAGGAGGATGGAATGATGAGGACAACACAAGCTCCCAATTCCCGTGCAGAGAAAATCTCCAACCAGGCCGGGAATCGAACCCGGGACCCAGTGATCGAGAGGTGGCAACGCTAGCCACTAGACCACGAACTGCAGACTTTAGAAGGTATGAATGGCCCTGCTGGATGTATTTATCAGGCGACATAGTGTGACTAGACCACATATGAAGTCACTTATCTCTCCTGAGTGACCAATTCTGCTGTTACTGCTTGTCAAACTGACAACAAAATCCCCCCCCCCCCTCCTTTTATAATTGCGGGTCCACCTCTCGTGACATCTAGTGGCCAATTTCGCATTACATAAGGGTGTCCCGACACTTTTGATCACACAGTATGCATTGTGTGGTGCCGCCTACTGTTCTCCGTCCCACGAACTACACCACGGCATTGCCGTGGCTAGCTGCCTCCCGCTCGTCCTTGCCCAGGAATGCGCCTGCCCAGTCACCACGAAACGACGCGACGCGTTAACAGGAACGCGAGCAGTCGGCGTGCTGAGAGCAGAGCGCGGGGTGCTAACACGGGAACGCACTCTGCGGCGCGCGCTATGATTTACGGGGAGACCCCTGGCCTCGTTGTCTCTGACCCGACAGCATCTGTCAACCCAAGTGGAACACCGCAAGCACGGACCAACCGCATGCCACAACTCGCAACAAGGGCTGTCTGCAGCACACGCAGCAGCTGCAAGAGCTGGAAGTGACATAGTGTGGTGCTGACGTATTTCCGTGGGTGTCTGGAACCATACGGAATGCATAAACGGTTCAAATGGCTCTGAGCAATATGGGACTGAACATCTGAGCTCATCAGTCTTCTAGACTTAGAACTACTTAAACCTAAGGACATCACACACAATCATGACCGAGGCAGGATTCGAACTTGCGACCATAGCAGTCGCGCGGTTCCGGACTGAAGCCACAGCGGCCGGCCGCAATGCATAGTTTCTCACATTTCGTGAAGATTGATTTGTTGAATTTAACACAGAAATATGACGATCCAAAAGATTTGTGTGTTAACATTCAACAAATCACTCTTCACGAACTTTGAGAAACTCTTACCAATTAAGCCATTGAAGCACGAGACCGCATGACCAGACCTCACAGCTTCACTCCTGTGAATACCTTCCTCCTGTACTCCACTGCCTGGAAGATGAGCCAAGAATTGTCTCTCACATCTTCTATTCTATGAGTGGAGACAAATGGTTCAAATGGCTCTAAGCACTATGGGACTTAACATCTGAGGCCATCAGTCCCCGAGAACTACTTAAACCTAACAACTTAAGGACATCACACACATCCATGCCCAAGGCAGGATTCGAACCTGCTACCGCACCGATCGCGTGGTTCCAGACTGAAGCGCCTAGAACCGCTCGGTCACAGAGGCCGGCCGAGACATAACTGGTTTCAGTCACTTCCTCACGGTCTCGATACCAGCGGCAATTCTTGTGTTAAACCAGTTGGGTTAAAGCCCCCTCTCTCCACCTCGATCAAATTTAACAGTTTACGCTGTGATGTCGGATGGAAGTGCTCCTGCTCTACATCAGCGGGGCTGGTTACAGGGTTATCAGGGTGTGAATAAGTGTGAATGTTTAGGATAACCGCAGCATAAATTTTCTTTGGTGCTCTGTATTCTCGAAATGATAAAAAAGGTACACGATCCAGTCACATTAATGTCACCACCGCCTCTCATCGACGTCTATGTACAGTAACCACTCAGTTACGACAGGTGGCAACAGTAGCAGTGGACGATATATAAAACGCGTCGAGGGGCACGGAAAACTGCAGTCGTTGTCGTAATGTGGAAACGGAAAGATTCATCTGACGTCCTAAACAGCATCGCCATTGGCTTTCTGGGCACGGGTGCAAGCTCTTCCGGAACTGTTAAGTTTGTAAACTGTTCGTGTGCCGCCCTGATTAAAGTATATGGCGCATAGTAAAATGTTGCTGTCCAAAACCAGAGCCGAGGTAACTGTGGCGCACCACGGGTCCTGGATGACAGGGGTGAACGTCGACTATGGAGATCCGTGTGAGCGAATACACATGCAACTGTAGAGCAATTGACCGCCCAGAGCAACTAAGAGGGTACCAACAGTGTCTCCTCAACGACCGTTCAGCGAACGTTGCTGAGTATGTACCTCCGCAACAGGCGCCTGTTTCATGCACCCATGCGGACTTCTGTTCATCGGCGACGAAGGCTGGAATTTGCACACCAGTCCACTGCAGCATGTTTTTCCTCGACACGATGACATCTACCAGAAGGACAGTGCAACGTGTCACGGCTTGCAGTGTACGTGCGTGGTTTGAAGACTATCAAGATTTGTTTATCGTACTGCCCTGGCTGCCAAACTCTCCGGATTAAAACCCAATCGAGAATCTGTGGGGCCATCTCGATCGGGCAGACCGTGCCACGGGTCCTCCATCGACAAAACTAGCGCAGCTGGCCTCGGCCCTGGAGGCGGCAGGGCTCCATGTCCCTTTCGGTACCTTCCAGAACCTCGCTAACTATCTTCCTGCATGTCTCGAAGTGGTCCGTGCTGTGAAAGGCTTCTTATAGTTGCTCACATTACTGTGAGTGAACAGCGTTGTTTGTTCACTGTTAACATGTGTTTCACTGTACATCACAGTACAACCATCATCATAAGACGTTAGTGAATGTGCAACTTCACTGTTCTGATTTTGACGGGAAGCTCATCTGAACTTCTAGTTCCTTCCGCCGCGGAAGTCGAACACGCGGCAGAACAAATGGACGTGGTCAGCCCATAGAGGGCTACGCCTCCGAGGCGGCTATTCCGCGCAGAGGCTCTCGCGCAGCGAGGGCGCCACCGCTAAGCCACGTGCAGGCAGCGGCCAATAGCCGCTCCCTCAGGTTTCGTATATAGGGACCCGCTCTGCCCTAGTCCAGGCCATCCTGACGACATCATCCACGCCCATCCTTCCTTCAGAAGGTAATTACTGACGCCGTGGAGGCCCATGTTCCTACTAAAACCATCCACCCACACCGTCCCACTCTGCCTCCGCGGGCTGTCCTCCTCCTCCGTGAATCCCGCCGCCTCTATCGCTCCTTCCTGCGCACTCGTGACAGGGATACACTCCAAATACACTCCAACGCCACCGGCAAATACAGCGACACGTACGGAACCTTATTACAGCAACGAAACGCCGAGACTGGCGCCAGACCTGCACACGACTCAACGCCACCCTCCCTATCAACTCCTCCAAGTACTGGTCCGCCTTCCATCGCCTTACTGGCTCCCTTTCCGCTCCCCACTACCCCCTCCTCCATAACGATCGCCCCCTTCCTGACAACCTCAGTAAGGCCAACCACTTCGCTTCCCACCTTTCCGAGGTCTTCTCTATCCCCGATGATCCTCACTTTGATTATTCTCTTTTCCCCACCGTCATGGAATGTGCCGATACCTCGGTCGCTCCACTTGCTCCTAGTCTCCAGTACTTGGGGCAGTTGGCCCCCTCCGACATAAACACTCCCATCACAGCACAAAACATTAAACTTATCCTCCAGTCCAAACGCAACACGGCCCCTGGTCACGACTGTGTCACCTACCGTCACCTTCGAGAAAGCCCCTATTCCTTCCTGACTGTCCTTGCCCATCTCTATAATGTCATCCTCTCAACTGGCTTCTACCCTGACCTGTGGAAGACCTCCCGCATCCTCTTATTCCTCAAATCCAACAAACCCCCTTCTGCCACCTCTTCCTATCGTCCCATCTGCCACACCTCCGTCTTCAGTAAGGTCTTTGAATCCATCCTCTCCTGCCGTATCCATCAGCACCTTGCCCAATACCACCTCCTCCCCCTTACCCAGTGTGGCTTCCGACCCTCCTTCTCTGCTGAAGACCAACTCCTTAACCTTGTTCACCTTATGTCCCTCCAGCTCAACTCCCGTCGCTCCGCCATTTTTGTTTCCCTTGACTTCCAAAATGCCTATGACCGTGTATGGCATCCCGGTCTCCTCTTTAAACTCCAAACCTACGCCCTGCCTATCAATTTTGTCAGTCTGGTCACTTCCTTCCTCTCGCACCGTCCTTCCTATGTCACCCTCCACAACACCAACTCCCGTATCTTTTATCCCACGGCTGGTGTTCCCCAGGGTTCTGTCCTCTCCCCTCTCCTTTATCTCTTGTATACAGCTGATATGCCCAAGCCACCCCCACAGTCCACCTTCTCCAATATGCTGATGACACCGCCTTCCTGGCTCTCTATCCTACCCTTCAACGGTCTCAACGTACCCTCCAAACCCACCCTAACCAGTTCACCACTTGGTGTAACCAGTGGTTCCTCCGTCTCAACCCCTCCAAAACCCAGGCAATCATCATAGGCCGTACCACTCGCTCCTTTCGCCTCCATGATTTCTACCTAACCCTTTATGGTCGTCCCATCCAGCTCACCCCCACCCTGAAATACCTTGGCCTCACCCTCGACCAACACCTCACCTGGACCCCTCATCTCCAGACTGTCCAGCAGAAAGCCCATTCCCGCCTCCGCCTTCTGAAACTCCTGTCTGGCCGGACATGGGCATTGCATCCTTCCACCATCCTCCACACCTACAAATCCCTCATCCGTTCTATCCTCTGTTATGCCAGCATTGCCTGGATCTCTGCCCCCACCCGCTTTTACAAGGCCCTCCAAATCCTTGAACGCCATGCGCTCCGCCTTGCTTTCCGTATCCGCCTTCCTTCCCCCACACGGCTCCTGTATGAACTGATCCCCTTCTCCCACCTCCTCCTGTTCCTCCAACATCTCCGCATCCTTTACATTGTCCGCAGGCTTGACCCCCCCACCCTCCGGTTTCCTCCTTCCTCTCCACCCCCCGCCCATTGCCGCGCCTCTATCGCTGTATCCCTCCCTCTCTCCACCTCCACACCCTCCATCTCCCTCATCAGGACAATTTCCAACGCCTCCCCCTCCCGGATGACGAACTTCGCTGTGACATCTACCCTTCCTTCCAACTATAACCTGGCCTTGTTCCCCAACCTCCCCAGGGCCCCCTTTTTCCTCTTTCCTCCTTCTCCCAGAGCGGGTTTTCCTCCTTTCCCCCCCCCTCCCCTGAGACCCTGCACCCCATACTTGCCTCTTTCCTTCCCACATCCCTCCCTACCTGGCCCTCCTCCACGCGCCCCCCGCTCTTCTCCCCATCTCTTCTCCTCCCTCCCTTCTTCCGGTCTCCCTCATCTCCTTGCGCCTGGCAGATCCTCTGTTTTGATCATCGTCAGTGTGCCACATCAGTGTTGTGTTTAGCTGTTTCTCCTGTGCGTCAAGAGGTGTGATTTTAATTGTGTACTGCCTTGAGGTTCGCTGTCAGTGTTTGTTATGTGCTACGCCATCCGTCGATACCTTTTATGCTCCAGTCATACTGTGCCTTGTGTTCTTTTAATTGTCGCAGTGTGTGGCTTTTTGTGTGTGCTACTTTTAAACAGTTTTTATCTCCAATTTACAGTCACCCCGTTCTTTGTCTATTGCCTTCCATGATGTTCCCCCTTTTTTTTATATTTATGTTCACCATATTCTCTCCTTTGTTATTTTTAAATGTCTTCTATTGTTTGTTCTATGTCTTTCGGCTGAAGAGCAGCGCATATGCTGCTGCCAGCCCGCCCCGATGGGGAATTGAAATACAATAAAGAAAAAAAGAAAAAAAAACCTAGTCCAGCCAGTCTGGTACTCGCTCTGGATTTCGTTTCTATCTCGGCGGTACTGCGTTCCTTCCCCGCCTGGCGGCTCCGATCCGCAGCCCAAGGCGTTTCCGCTTTGGTTGTCGTTACTACAGAACTTACTTTCATTCTTTTCTACGTGATGAAGCCTAGTGGCAAGCCTCGTATTTAATAGTTAATCTGTTTATATAACATCGAAGAGTTACTAGTTGCCTTTTAAAAGAGCCTTAGCTGAAGACTAGCATGCACAAGCTGTAGGGCACCGTGTAAATGAAACGGAAGTGCTAAAGTACATCTACATCGATACTCTGCAAATCACATTTAAGTGCCTGGCAGAGGGTTCATCGAACCATCTTCACTATTCTCTACTATTCCAATCTCGTACAGCGCGCGGAAAGAATGAACACCTATATCTTTCCGTAAGAGCTCTGATTTCCCTTATTTTATCTCCCCCCCCCCCCCCATGTAAGTCGGTGTCAACAAAATATGTTCGCATTCGGAGGAGAAAGTTGGTGATTGGAATTTCGTGAGAGGATTCCGTCGCAACGAAAATGATGTCCAGCCCAAATCCTGTATCATTCCTGTGGTGACACTCTCTCCCACATTTAGCGATAATACAAAACGTGCTGCCTTTCTTTGTACTTTTTCGATATACTTTGTCAGTCCTATCTGGTAAAGATCCCACACTGCGCAGCAGCATTCTAAAGGAGGACGGACAAGCGTAATATAGAAGCTTACGTTGTGGCAGAGAATACCTGTCATATCCAACCAGGAGAACAATGTAACCCCATTAGCTGTTAGAGAACCGGTCCTTTCTAGTGACAGGTTCTTTTCAACCAAACCCTAGACCAGCTGGAAATGAAGTAGATCAGGTCGCCAACTGGGAATATTTTACACGGCATTTCCAGTTCGAGCACTTGCCAAGACAATCCCCCTCAAAAGCATGGTCGAAAACAGTGGATTACAGTTACATTTAATTTGCTTCTGGGAGAATATGTCTCAAGCAAAAATACGAAGGGACTAGCTAGTGTATGTATGTCTGTTTGCATGTGAAAGATAGTGAAGTTGATGGCTTTCTCGACCTGTGCGGCAGTGTAACTGGCCACTATTCCTCAACGAGTAATGAAGTATCTATTGAGGCCTTTACGATTTGTTCACAACGTCCTCAACGAGGGCGCCCTAGTTCTGGATCGGCTGAAGCCAGTAGAAGTCGGTCAGATTAGGGCCACGAGTGTTTTGTGTACGACCACTGCCAACATTTTCAATCTCAAATACAGTCCGCCCCCGGTAGTTTTTTGGTCAGCGCGACAGAATGTCAATTCTAAGGGCCCGGGTTCGATTCCCGGCTGGGTCGGAGATTTTCTTCGCTCGGGGACTGGGTGTTGTGTTGTCCTAATCATCATCATTTCATCCCCATCGAAGCACAAGTCACCGAAGTGGCGTCCAACCGAAAGACTTGCATCCGGCGAACGGTCTAACCGACAGGAGGCCCTAGTCACACGACATTTATTTTATCTAAAATACAGTACCACGGCGTACCGCAGATGTTACTGTCTTGCTCTGCCACCATGCCGAACTAGAATACTCACGAGTAGTGCCACAACTAACCGAGAGATGTGCAGCCCACCACCACTCTCCCCACGGGTATCGACGTGTTGGGCTTCGGTAGGCGGAGTTCACTTCCTCCGTCACCCCTCTCCACCCCTCCCCCCCCCCCTCGTCCCTGAAAATTCAGTCATGATGTTGTGAACAATTATAGCTGACTGGAAGAATCCGACATGCGCGTGTGACGACAGGCGCAAAGTCCGAAGTCTTCCGTCTTTACCGTAATTGATTTTCTACGTTGTAAATATGTTTGTGAGTATAACTTCTGTTGGAATCGATTACTACTGTACATCGCACGCAAAATACATACACTATCTGATAAAAAGTATCTAGCCGCCCTTAACTAACACAGGATTGAGGACCGGACGTCACGAGAGCCAAAGAGGTGGGGAGTGCTTTGTTGTCACTATAGAAGCAGTAAAACCCGAGTGAGTCGGTCAGGAGAGATTAGCGACTTCGAACGTGGTCTAGTAATTGGACGTCACCTTAGCAACAAATGTAAGAAATCCATCAGGAACATGTCAGCTCTTCTAAAGCCGCCAAAGTCGACTGTTGATAACATGATCATTAAGTGGAAACGTGAAGCAGTAACTACAGCTGAATTAAGACCAGGCAGACCTGATATTGAACGGACAGGGATCGCCGAACATTGCGGAGGATACCTGTAAAAGAGCGCATGAAATTAACAGAAGGAACCACTAGTGAGTTCCAACGTGGTATCAGGACTTCAGTTACCACAATCACTGTGCTCACAGGGTTAAAAAGAATGGGTTACAGTAGTCGAGCAGCTTTCATAGGCCACACTTTTCAGTAGCCAGTGCTAAACGAGGGCTCAGGTGAAGTAAAGATGACGCCTCTGGACAGTGGATGACTTGAAACAAGTGATGAATCACGTTATACCCGGTGGGCATCCGATGGATAGGTTTGGGTTTGCCGAATGCGTCGAGAAAGTTACGCGCCATCAGTGAAGTACGGAGGACGTGATGTTAGGGTATGGTGGTATTTTTCGTGGTTAGGGTGAATCCCTTACTGCGCTTAAGAAAACGCAAAATGCGGACGGATATGTATAATTTTACAGGCCTGTGAACTGCGTACATACAGGAAAAGTTCGGAGACGACGATTTTTTGCATCAGCCTAGCAAAGTTCCCTTTCATAAAACAGAATCTATGAGGCAATGGTTTGTGGACAGTAACATTCCTGAAATGGACTTGTCTGTCCAGAGCCGCGACCTGAACCGGATAGAAAACCTTTGGGATGGGTTAAATCGTCGACGTCGCTCCAGACGGCAGCGTTCAACATCACTTTCTTGTCGGGTATCAGCTCTTAAGGAAGATGGGCTGCCACTCCTCCACAGAAATTCAAGCACCTCACTGAAAGGTCCCAAGCACCGCTTAAGGCGTCATAAAGCGAAACGTGGAGACTCCCCACATTAACATCCACTGATACGTGACTGGATACTTTTGATCAGATAATTGAAGACTTTTTCGAACTTCACAGGAGGTATCTTGCATGTCCTGCTGGAATAGAACTCATGGACAGTTCAGAACGAATCACACTCGGCCACAGAGTGTAAGATTTATTCACGTAACAGGCTGCTGCCAAACAATTTCTGTGCTACACCTCCTCTTCCGGAACTGCTAGTACACCGAGATATGGAAGATGGCTTCTGTGAAGTCTAGAAAGTAGGAACCAGTTACTGGAAGACATGAAGCTGTGCAGGTGGTAAGAGAACTGTCCGCGACTGGAGAGGATTGTATCCCCAGGCGGCTGCCTGCGATGCAACCAATCATACAGGTGTGTATCGCGGGTTGCCGCAACTACAATCCGCAGGCACCGCTACTACGGGACATCGTATACAAACAGCCCGACGAAAATAGAAATATCCCGGGTTGTTTTCGACCGATATTCCCGCTATAGTGAAGGAATCAGAGGGCGTCATCCTCCCGCTGGTAGCGTGCAAGCCGCAGCACGCAGCGCTGCGATCGCGGGCACCTTTCACGATGTCACGTGCCAGCTGTATGCGGGCCTCTATTATTCCGCGAGGCTGGTATTTAGGGCAGTACCCGGCCGCATCATAGCAGTGCACTGCTGCTCGACTCGCTGAGGGTCACATCGTCCCTGTCGCTCTTCTCGCTCGACTACACACATCCCAACACGTCCGGACGCGGAAAGGTAGTCAAGGGGAAGCACCTTGCAATCGAGGTGCTCGAGTTGGCTGGCACTGCAGACAGCGGCAAGATGACGAGGAAGGAGCAGTGCTACCGCTACCAAAAGCTTGGCCTTGTCACCAAGTACTGCAAATAAGACGTGGTGTACAAGGAGCGCCCACAAACGCGCGGTACCCGCGCCTGTGCGACGACACGCGACGCCTCGCCGACCTCTGTTATCTGCGGCGGCGCACAAAAGGCGAATTTTCGCGGCTGTAGTTACATCGCGAGCTGGATCCACGAAAAGATGAAGACCCCTCCGCAAGGCCCCAGTGAAGATGTGGTGGCCGCCAGCGGCACGGAGCAGGAGGATACGATGGCTGCCACCGGCACTCAGCAGCAAGACACAGCGGCCGCTTCGCCCCTCCACTTAAGAGCGGGGAGCCGGCCATACCGCTACGAAGAGGTGGCCGCCGCCACCAGTGGCATGCGCGCTCTGCTACGTGCTGCCACCGAGACGCAGAGGTAGCCCTCAAAACCACCATGGTGGCAGAGAGAGTTGCCTTGAAGGCGGAAGTTGATGACGTCCACCACCAACTGCAGCAGCTGCGGAAAGAGTTGCGAGCCCGAAAGAAGAGACATCCATCCCCGCCAACTCCCCATCCACGGGGCTGAGGACGGGGGTGGACACCGCCACGCAGACGGACGCCTGGATGGCCTCCGCAGGGATGCAGGAGGCAGTGGAGGTGGCCACGGAAGAGAAAGAGAAGACAGCTTCTGCAGCCACCACTACAGAAGTGGAGACTACGCAGCAGGCTGTTGCAGATATGGTGACGCCTACACAGGTCGTCCCCGCTCCAGAGGGGCCAGCGATCATGCGCCAGACCGCCCACGACATCGTACGCGCATACGGGCGACTAGCTTTGCGGCCGACCGTTCCCAAAGCGGCTCGTTCGTGGTTGTTCCCCAGGGCGCGTGTAGCAGGAAGCACACCAGTCTATCTTCCTCTCCCACGCATGGATAGCGTAGCGCCGATGCTGCAGGAAATTCCGCAGTCGCTCCAGGATGGCTCCTACTCCCACTACATGAGTCCCTATCCTTTCGCTCCTGCTGATGATCTAATCCTACATTCCCTCACAACACCCCTATATTCCTTCACGCCTGAGCAGCAACATCTGTTGCTCAAAATTCTCCCTCTGGAGTCGCGACGACAAATCAACGCCCTTGCCATCTTCATTCCCAGTAACTGGAAACATCTGCCTGCCCGGTTGGCCGTGAGTTCTAAAGCACGGCTTTCCGGGCGGGAACGAGCGCCTGGTTCCCCGCACGAATCCGCCCGGAGGATTTGTGTTGAGGTCCGGTGACCCGGCCAGTCTGTGGATGGTTTTTAGGCGGTTTTCCATCTGACTCGGCGAATGCGGGCAGGTTCCCCTTATTCCGCATCAGTTACACTATGTCGGCGATTGCTGCGCAAACAAGTTCTCCACGTACGCGTACACCACCATTACTCTACCACGCAAACATAGGGGTTACACTCTTCTGGTGTGAGACGTTCGCTGGGGAGGGGGGGTGGGTCCACCGGGGCCGAACCGCACAATAACCCTGGGTTCGGGGTGGGGCGGCGGAAGGGTAAAGTGGACTGCGGTAGTCGTCGTGGGGTTGTGGACCACTGCGGCTGCGGCGGGGACGGAGCCTCTCCGTCGTTTCTAGGCTCCCGGTTAACATACAATACATACAACTGGAAACACCTTGTCAGCTGTGCAGAGGAGGGGGAAAACTTCCTCCTCCACGGTGGTAGGAAGACAGGCCGAGACGAAGATTTTCCGCCTGCACAATCTCTAGCCAAGGATAGGCTTGCCTTTAAACTGAGCGAGTGCATCACGGCAGTGCGCTTAACGTGCGCTCATTGTATAAATCGCCGAGCGGGTCGAGGATTAATCACCGCCGCGTCCGAGTCGTCGGGCTATCGTGGAGTGCCTTCTCGGCGCCGTCTTCCTGGACTTCGCCTCCAGCCCATCCTCCAGCTACCGCTTCGCTGGGCTTTGACTGTGCTCGTCTTCGAACGGTCTGACGCTGTCGGCCGACACGGCCACACACACTTCGACCGTGTTACTGTGTTTCAGATCATTAGTGTCAAATAACGTAGAGTTGTTCCCTCCTAACTGTGCACCTCATTTCGGAAGATGATAGATTCAAATCCTGGTCCCACACACAGGTTTAAAAGTGCCAGGAAGTTTCAACACAGCGGGATCTCTACTGCTGAAGCCCAAGATATTCAACTCTGTTAAGGTCCAGGGATTTTGAGGTCACAGAAGATATTCAAAATCTCGATCGCGTTCCTCCTGGTCTTTTGGTGATATGCACGGCTAAAAATAAGTCACAGTATCATGTAGTGGAACACACTCAATATTCATCAGTATTTCAATTTCGATACAGTAAAGCAAAGTCTAACATTGCTGTCGATAAATCTTCGTTCGCATAAAAGCAGAGACACCCTTCCCCTTTGGAGACCCCTGCACAGTAGTATTTGATGGACTGTCGTGAATTTTAAGACACGTTCTTCATGCTAAGAGAACGGTACAGGCAACAGCCAGTATGTCAACAGACAAGCCGCGCGAGCTTAGCCGAGCGGTCTAGGGCGCTGCAGTCATGGACTGTGCGGCTGGTCCCGGCGGAGGTTCGAGTCCTCCCTCGGGCAAGGGTTTGTGTTTGCCCTTAGGATAATTTAGGTTAAGTAGTGTGTAAGCTTAGGGACTGATGACCTTAGCAGTTAAGTCCCGTAAGATTTCACACACATTTGAACATTTTCAACAGGCAATAACATATTTGCTTGGAGTTGGAAGGCTTAACTACTGGAACATCCTGGGGACACCGCTGCTGTTTGCATTCACCAATCGTATCCTGCCCTGCGAAGAAGCTGATGGCTGATATACAGCTCAGAAACGGAGCGAGTATTAGTCGAACGGTGATAGTCGCAAACGTTATCAATCAAGGCGCCACTTTTACGTCAGTGCTGTCAATACTGGCTTTCTCTCTTTCCGTTGCAGTTCTGCGAGTAGAACCCTCTGTGAAAAATGGCGCTACAGTTGCTTCCTGCTCGACGACTCATTCCCTTTGTGACCGAGCAGCGCTATTGTATTCTTTTGGTCTTGGCAACTTGTGTTTATTGGCTAACGGCGAATTGTGTACCTCATCATTCGTTCCTGTGCCTATTTCGAAGACTGTTGTAAATTTAATTCAGTAATTAAACACAATTTGCGGAACGCACTTTAATCTCACGTCCTGTTTCTTCTACTGTCGTCACAGGCTAGGTAACGTGTCAAAAGCGTTTGTCAACATAACTGGTAGACATTCTCTGAAAAGAGATCAAATATTAAAATAAATTTACAATAGTCCTCGAAAAAGTTTTATAGCTACAGGGAGATTCTTGTTAACGCTAATAGAAACGGAAAAGACGTAGATGACATCTAGACAATTACTTTAAAAAACATGGAGTCGTAAACGCCTTGAAATAGCCCAAAAATGGATGAGAAATTTTGAACATACGACGTCACCACATGACGTAACTCGCCGTACTTGCAGCGGTTGAGGCTATCGGTCTGTGAGTATTCACGTCGGTGTGGCTCTGAGCCCATGAGCGCGATTTTAGCGCGTGGAGTTCCGGGGTAGAATCTTGGGACTGGCAGGCATTATTGTTATCCTTGCGTTAAACAATTGTGTGTTTACACTGAGGTAAAATTTATTATTTTATTTACCGGTCTCGCGATCTCCACTGGTTTATTGGAAAGTACAGTACAACAAAAACCTACTGCACTGCGTTAGAAATAAATGAGTATAAGATTCTGAACTGCGTCGTTACCGGAAGGTAACCTCCGTTTTCTCTACTAAATAATGTCTGTGAACAAAACAAGAATGGACAAAAGGAAAAATAACACAAAATAAGAACAGTTTTTACTTTGTTACAGCGATGAAAAATTTTGTAACTTCTACGTTTACAACATATCACATTTACAAAAGGTGTTCGAAATTTGCACCGTTCGCTCGAATGCAAGTATTGGATCGCTGAATCATCCCTCCACGCCCAAGCTCAACAGATTCACGTGCGGTGAGACATGTCGTTGGGTGAAGTCACATGTTCAACGTTTCTTATATATTTTTGGGTTATTTCCCGACATTTGCGACATCACGTATCTCTCATTAAACTACTTGTCTCAGCGTGATCTATGTCGCTTCGGGTGTTTTTAAACGTTAGTAAGAATTACCCTGTACACACACACACACACACACACACACACACACACACACACACACACACACACACACACACACACACACACACACATATATATATATATATATATATATATATATATATATATAGTCATTTGTAATTTATACATCTATATAAATGTACGTGTAAACGGAAAAATAGTTCACTGCTAACTGATCAGTCATTGCATTGGCAAATAATAATCTTCATATCCAACGGTTGCGTGTGTAATGGCAATACCTTGAGTCCACGGTTATATTTGCGAATTCGTATACTCTCCTCTGCATGCTTGTATATGTAGACCACTTGTACTCGCTACAAATTTGAGTGACGAGCTTTCAGTTGAATGGGCAGCGGCATAGACTGTCGGGTCGTGTCTCCAGGCGTACGGAGACGGCGGGTTGCAGATGACTTCATAGGAGGCGCTGGCGAGTTTGAAGCGAGTATACAGAGCTCATTTCTGATCTCTATGACTGATAGAGATGCCACTGTTTATAGGTACAACACGTGTCCTAAGGAGAGTGGTATCTTCAGCTAGGGGTAACCGCGAGAAACAGGCGCAGAAATCGTGCGTTCGCGAGGCGCGCAAACTTTGAGGAATACGGCGACGCGAGTACTCAAGTTCAGCACAGTGGAAAAGCCCCCTGTCACTCCGTATCAAGGAAGCGAACTATGCGGGGTTTCCAGCAGGCACCACTAACTCTGGCAAGAGTTGTTTTTCGTAATATTAAGCTGTCAACATCGGGTATATGTACGAACACCGGCACGGTGTTATCGATACAGTATACCCAATGCCACATTAACTAGCATTTGCTCTAGGTAAATGATCACCCATTGTCTTCCTACAGCAAGAATACCAGTAGCAGTAGCAGTAGCAGCAACGGCAGGACCATGAAAAGCAGTAGGAGATTTGCACCCTGGTTTCAGTGGAGTGCCAGTTGCTGCATGACAGCATGTCTGTTAGCTCTCCGGCAGAGTGGCCACATCTGATGTGGCAGCACAGCGGTTATCCTTCAGGCAGAGGTGGCCATATCTGATAATAGCGGTACGAACGTCCTATGATACGGCGGGATGCTGTCGTACATCTCTACACACTGCTCGTACAAAAGTAAGTGCACCTATACCGTCACTCCATGAGACACGGCAGAAAGCACCAAAAACACAACACGTAACCGTGCCTAATACGATGTAGGAAAACCGTTGGCATTCAAAATAGGTTCCATTTGTCTCGGTTTGGATAAATAAAGGCCCAGCATGGCTTTCAAGGGAATCTAATATCATCTTCCCGCAAAAATAGTGGCAAGTTCAAGGTACGAGGTAGATAGGGATGACGCACCCTTCTCTCCAAAGTAGATTACAAAGACTCAACAATATTGATATCCTGTGACTATGGTGATCAGGGAAGAAGCAAAAATTCATCCTCGTGTTAAAAAAAAACCAGTCCTGGACCACGTGAGCTGTGTGAACAGGGTCCCTGTCTTCCTGGAACACAGCCGTACAACTGGGGAACAAACATTATACCATGCAATAGACCTGATCAGGCAAAAAGGTGATACAGTCCTTGGCAAAAATGCGACCTTGCAAATTAGCCACGGGGTTCATGGAATACCACGATATTGGTGCGGGAATCATCATGGAACCACTCTCAGGACGTAAACATGTCAAGACGTTGGGAACAGTGTAAAACAAGACTCATGCGACTAAACAACGTTCTTCATTGCTCCATAGTCCAGGTTATATGGCTTCTTATGGCTTCGGCTCCACGTTGTCCTGTTACGGTTATCTGCATCACTGAAAAGTGATTTTGGAATACCAGCTCACCCTGCAATTCCCTGCTTATGAATCTCCCTTCGTGTTCTTTTAGTGCTGACAGGTTTCGCGAGTGCAACATTCAGTTCTGCAGTGACTTTTGCAGCCGTCGTCCTCATGTTTTTCGTCACTATCCTCTTCAATCACCGACCATCACGGTCACTCAAAACACACTATCACCCGCTTTGTGTGACTTACTGGATGACGTTTTTCGAATTTTCGTACACTTTTTATGAATCTTCGATAGGGTGCCTCTTGAAACACTTCGGTTATCTTGCTTGCGGTCGCACCCATCATCCGGGCACCAACAAATTGCCAATTTTCGAAGTCGCTTAGCTCCGACATAATGCAATCGTAACTACATAGAATACTGTTCTGACCACGATTGGCACATGCCAAGCACTGAGGACATTGTGCACCGGCCGTTCGTGGTGAAGCAAAACATCAATCTCCAACCTTCGGTACAAAAATGGCTCTGAGCCCTATGGGACTTAACACCTGAGGTCATCAGTCCCCTAGAACTTAGAACTACTTAAACCTAACTAACCTAAGGACATCACACACATCCATGCCCGAGGCAGGATTCGAACCTGCGACCGTAGCGGTCGCGCGGTTCCAGACTGAAGCGCCTAGAACCGCTCGGCCACACCGGCCGGCCCTTCGCTACAATCTGCATTCATATTCAAGCATGCATTTCTGGCAGTGTTTCCTTATTTTTGTTCAAAAATGTTCAAATGTATGTGTATTCCTAAGGGACCAAACTGCTGAGGTCATCGGTCCCTAGTCTTACACACTACTTAAACTAATTTATGCTAGGAACAACACACACACCCATGCTCGAACGAGGACTCGAACCTCCGGCGGAAGACGCTGCCTTATTTCTGTCCGACCCCCAAAATTTACGGCGATAACACGCAAGAGACAGACTGGTGATCAGCAATTACGGTAACACATCTCTCTTTGTTTTGACGGCCTGTATCTCTACATTTCTCTCGTTACCTAATAATCCAGACTGGTGCCTCATCGTCTAATATCACCGCAACAGCTCACATTAGCGACATGGGCAGTACCAGCCAATATAACTCAAAATGGCGAGTGCCAGTTGGCAAGTCTCGTAGTTTCACGCAGGGCTGCGATGGTCGGTTGTACGTGGAGCGCGGCCTCAAGCACGTACAACGCCGTGAGCGCGTCTATTCAGCGGGGTGTGACATTCAGGCGGCGAACGAGCCGGAGGAGAAGTTGAGCGCGACGTCGTTACGCGGAAGCCCGCAGGCAGCTGTTGAAAGGCGCACGCGTAGCCGTAGCGGCTCGCGACAGCCCGACCCTCGCACGCACCGGCACGCAGCGATACGCGTCAGCGAAAGCGCTAACGGGCGCTCTGGTCCCGTACGTTGTCGCAGGTCCGCGGCGCGGCGAGCGTATTTGTCACCTTGTGGGATGACAGCCAAGCGGCGAGAAGGTCTGCCTCCAGAATACTGTGGCTTATACGCGCTGCTTCGGTGGTTGCTGGCAGACTTAGTTATCATCAAGAGGCCACATTATAGAGTTACACAAGACTGACAAGTCGTGAGGCAGAGCACAAGAGCGCATCAGAACATGAGGTTGACTACATTGACTCTGTCATCATTTTTGAGTACCGGTATTTAACAATCAAATGCTGTTAAGCTGGAAACGATTTAATACGTGTAGTTTATACACTGAAGAGCCAAAGAAATTGGTACACTTGTCTAATATCGTGTAGGGCCCTCGCGAGCACGCGGAAGTGCCGCAACACGACGAGGCATGGACTCGACTAATGTCTGAAGTAGTGTTGGAGGGGTGTGATACTATGAATCCTGCAGGGCTGTCTATAAAACCGTAAGAGTGCGGGGGGTGGAGATCTTTTCTGAATAGCACGTTACAAGGCATCCCAGATACCCTCAATAATGTTCATGTCTGGTGAGAATGGTGGACAGCGAAAGTGTTTAAACTCAGAAGAGTGTTCCTGGAGCCACTCTGTAGCAATTCTCGACATGTAGCATGTCGCATTGTCCTGCTGGAGTTGCCCTCCTCCGTCGAAATGCACAATGGACATGAATGGATGTAGGCGATCAACATTATGCTTACGTACGTGACACCTGTCAGAGTCGTATCTAGACGTGTCAGGGGTCCCATATCACTCCAACTGCACATGCCCCACACCGTTACGAATTCTCTACCAGCTTGGACAGTCCGCTGCTGACATGCAGGGTCATGGATTCATGAGATTGTCTCCATACCCGTACAAATCCATCAGCTCGATACAATCTGAAACGAGACTCGTCCGACCAGGCAACATGTTTCCAATCATCAACAGTCCAATGTCGGTGTTGAGGGGCCCAGGCGAGGCGTAAAGCTTTGTGTCGTGCAGTCACCTTGGGTACACGAGTGGCCTTTCGGCTCCGAAAGCCCATATCGATGATGTTCCGTTAAACGGTTCACACGCCGACGTTGATGGCCCAGCATTGAAAGTCGCGGCAATTTTCGAATCGGTTGCACTTCTGTCACGTTGAACGATTCACTTCCGTCGTCGTTGGTCCCGTTGTTGCAGGATCTTTTTCCGGCCGCAGCGATGTCGGAGATTTGATGTTTTACCTGATTCCTGATATTCAGGGTACACTCTTGAATTTGTCGTACGGGAAAATCCCCACTTCGTCACTGCCTCGGAGATGCTGTGTCCTATATATCCTGCGCCAACTATAACACCACGTTCAAACTCACTTAAATCTCGATAACCTGCATTGTAGCAGCAGTAACTGATCTAACAACTGCGCCAGACGATTCTTGTCTTATATAGGCATTGCCAACCGCAGCGCCTATTCTGCATGTTTATTTGCCTGTAACTGGGACCGGTCAAGGGGTGACCGTTTTAACTGTTAATATAGCACATTTACGTATTCGGGAAGACGTCACTTCAAATCCTCGTTCGAGCATCCATATATACGTTTCCTGTCATTTTCATACATCGCTGAAGATGAATGTTGGGACGGTTCCTCTGAACGGGCGCGATCGATTTCATTCCCCATCCTTCATCAATCCGACTTCGTGCCCCGTCTGTAATGATATTGTTGTCGAGGAGACGCTGAACACTAGACTTAATTTTTAGGATACTTTTTACATTAAAAGCCCACATGTGTCACTACCGCAAGTCAAAACTGACACTGCACGGTGATTCTAAACGATCCTCATCAGATACACAGGTAATCATTATTTCATCTACGAACAAGCTCTCCCAGCCGTTTTTACTCTATTGATTACTTTTTCTGTGTCGTCATTTTCAACTGCCCTAAATACAAAAACATTTTAACTTGTTCTCTGACTTGACTGATAACTTGTACCTGTCGATGTGTCCCTACTACTTACTTTTAGTCTTGCAAGGAGACCACGCCTACTCTTCCTCACGGATTATTTCAGAATTTATGGTATACGGAGGGCTTGGGCAGAAATGAAAGCCACGCAAGTACGCCCCCCAGACGACAAGCACTTCTGGCGCGGGTCGAGCGAGGCTTCCGGGCAGCGCTTGGTGCATCGGAAAGACTACAAAACGGCAATCCGGGGGTCGTTCAAATAAACGGAAATAATGCGCGATGTCTTGTGTTTATCAATATGTTTGTAAAAAAAATTCACGAAAAGGAAAGGCAAATGGAAATTTCGGATTTCAAATAAATTCCCAATAAAGACTTGTACTTCAAGCGTCTACGAGAGCTCTGCAGATAACTTTCCAAGATAGAATTACATAATTAAAGCGTAAATCCCTCCCTGGAAATTTATTTGCAACTCCAATTTTCCCTTTTCTTTCAATTTTCGTGACTTTTACGAAAATATCAACACAGTACACTGAATTTCGGTTTATTTGCAGAATAAGTAACGTAAAAACATTTCTCCACATCCAACACACAAACGATTTCGGAAACAACATTTTCCGTTTCCCAGGCGCCAGCATATGGTACGCAAAAATAAAACTTACGATAAGTAGTCAGGTAGCCCCTTAGTGTCAGCACAAAGAGGGTCTTTGTACTGACACGAACGGGAACAACGCCACAAAGTGCACTCAGTTGCCGTAGGTTAATATTTGTAGGACGACTGCCGTTGCTCTCACAGTTCACTTCATCGCAGTTGACTCGCACTGGGCAGTGTTCTCGTTTCGGCTTCCGCTTTTAAAGTGTTTCTGTACCAGCTGTCCGCATTACTAATTGTTCATTGTTTCACTGGCAGTAATCCCGTCCATCACTGCCCGTTCCTCCACAGCGACTGTATTTCCTCTGACAACCAGAGCAAAGTTCACGCCTTTGCATGCTTTCTCTCCGACATCATCTCCGTTTCTGATGACCCTCATTTTGATCGCTCCTTGTTCCCAATAACCCGAGGACACACAAATATCACTGTCCCTTCCCTGGGTCGCAGTTTCCACTACCTGGACAACATTCCACAAACGGAATTCAACACAACAATCACAGCACACGGCGTAAAATTAGCGCTGACAAAAAAAAGGAGCAATCTCTGGACACGACCGCGTTTCCCATGATACCTACAAGAACGCTCCCACTCCTTTCTACGAGGGTCACTCCAAAAGAAATGCACACTATTTTTGTAAAAATACAGTTTTCATTCTGCATGTGTGAAAGTTTTACAGTGTGTAGACACATACTTCCCGCTTGTTTTCAAACTTAGTTCAACCTGTTCCCGTGAGTGGCGCCGTCACAGCTGCTACACTTGATGTTCGTCAGAAGCAACGTGTTGTCATATAAGTCCTGTGCTGTGAAAACGAGACAGTGGGAAACATCCACAAGAGGTTGAAAAAGTTGTATGGAGATGCTGCTGTCGATCGCAGTACAGTTAGTCGGTGGGCAAGCAGGTTACGTGATGAAAGCGGGCACGGCAATATTGAGGATTGTCCTCGCAGCGGCAGGCCTCGTACTGCACACACTCCAGACACTGTGCAGAGAGTTAACGAAATGGTGACTGCTGACAGACGCATCACAGTGAACGAATTGTCACGCTACGTTGCGATAGGAGAAGGAAGTGTTTGCAGAATACTGAAAGTGTTTGCGTTAAAAAAGGTTTGTGCCGGGTGGGTTCCCACGATGTTGACAGTGGCTCACAAAGAAACAAGAAAAACGGTATGCAGCGAACTTTTGGAACAGTACGAGAATGGTGGAGATGAATTTCTTGGAAGAATTGTGACAGGTGATGAAAGATGGCTCCATCATTTTTCACCAGAGACGAAGAGGCAATCAATGAAGTGGCAACAAGCAAATCCACCCAAGAAAAAAAAAATTCAAAACCACACCTTCTGCTGGAAAAGTTATGGCTGCGGTGTTTTTCGATTCCGAAGGACTCTTGCTTCTGGACATCATGCCAAGTGGAACCACCATAAATTCTGATGCATATGTGACGACACTGAAGAAACTTCAAGCTCGGCTGAGTCGTGTTCGACCACATCGGCAAAAACAGGATGTTTTGCTGTTGCACGACAATGCACGGCCACATGTCAGTCAAAAAACCATAGAAGCGATCACAAAACTCGGATGGACAACACTGAAACACCCGCCTTACAGTCCTGACCTGGCTCCATGTGACTCTCATCTCTTTGAGAAACTGAAAGACTCCCTTGTGCACGCTGCCAAACAGTGGCTCCAACAGGTTGGTCCAGAATTTTACCGTGCGGGTATACAGGCGCTGGTTCCAAGATGGCGTAAGGCAGTTGAGAGGGATGGAAATTATGTGGAGAAATGAAAATATTGTTCCTAAAGGATGCATCTACACACTGTAAAACTTTCAAAAATGTAGAATAAAAGATGAATTAAAAAAAAGTGTGCATTTCTTTTGGAGTGACCCTCATAGTTTCTCTGGCATCCTCTCAACAAATTACATCATGAAAACCTTCAGAATCCTACTTTTCCTCATGCCTTACAAAACTCCTACTGGTTCTTCATCTCACCATCCCATCAGCCTCACCTCAGAGTTTAGCGATGTCTTCGAATTCATCCTTTTCGGGCGCGTCCTGGACCAGGACCAGCTCCTTCCTGTCAGCCAACGTGGCTTTCGTACCAACTCAACTTCTCCTCTGATGACCAGCTTTTGTACCTCGCTCATCTCCCATCCCACCAGATCAACAACCAAAAATCTGCTACTTTCTAACTCATCCCTAAGGTGTTCCACTGGTATATGAATGCGTGGTATCTGTTCTTTCGGACACGTCCGAAAGAAAAAAAAATGGCTCTAAGCACTATGGGACTTAACATCTGAGTGCATCAGTCCCCTAGAACTTAGAACTACTTAAACCTAACTAACCTAAGGAGATCACACACACCCATGCCCGAGGCGGGATTCGAACCTGCGACCGTAGCAGCAGCGCCGTTCCGGACTGAAGCGCCTAGAACCGAAAGAAAAGACACCACGCATTCAAATAACTCATCTGCCTAGATGGGCGTAGGATCCACCTTCTTCAGTGTGGAGGCACAAGTACGCCCGACCTCCTCCGGGAATCTTAGTAGTGAGCATGGAGTATAATGGACAGGGACTGCAGATAGGAGGCGCACGGAGACAGTCCGCGCGATAAACACTGTGTCGCGGATGGCGCAAGGGTTAACGCAACTGCCTGGTAAGCAGAAGATCCTGGGTCCGAATCCCGGTCAGGCACACATTTTCACTTGTCGTCGCTGATGCCGCACAAAGTACTGATGCAGCTGATATCACTAATCGCTTCCCTTTCCATTCCTTTCGTCCTCCATCCTCCTTCACTTAAATCATGTGTTGCAGTGGGTTCAAGTCGCGGCTCTGGAGAGGCCAGTCCATTTCCGAATGTTACTATACACAGTCGATTGCCTCATAGATGTTCCTTTATGACCGGGTGCACTATCATGTTGATATACACACACTCACTGTCTCCGAACTGTTCCTCTACCGTACACAGCACACGATGTTGTAAAATGTGTTCACATCCTTCCGCGTTTAGCGTTTTCTTACGTGCTATAAGGGGACCACATCCCAACCACGAAAAAAATCGCAACACCACCTCAACCGCACTTCACTCTTGACCCTACACTTAGGGCAGATAAGGTTCTCCAGGCATTCGCCAAACCCAAACCCTTCCATCGGATTGTCACATGATATAGCGTGATTCACTCCAAATGACCCGTTTCCAGTCATCCACTGTCCAATGGCGCCGCTTTTCACATCACCTCAAACGTTGCTTATCACTGACTTCAGAAGTGTCTGGCTTATGAGGGTGCTCGACTGTTATAGTCCATTCTTGTTAACTTCCTACGTACAGTCACTGTGCTACCTGAACTGCTGGTAGCACTCGATCAAAGGAATGAATGATTCCACTGATCCCCGTAATTTTTATGACCAACCTTTGCAGTGCTTGACAGCCCCTGTCCGTTTCTAAATGACATCTGCATGGTCTTGATTTAGCCAAGGTTGTTCCTTCGCGTTTCCATTTCGCAATGAAATCGCCAACTCTCGTGACTTGGGCATCTTTAGAAATGTCCCTGATGGTTCTGTTACTGCTTTTCTACTGACAACATACTACTCACTGCATTACTTTTATATTTACGGATCCGCGTCTCGTCACATCTAATGGTCAATTCCCAATTACATAGGAGTGTACGGATATTTTTGATCAGGTAGTGTATATGGACGTGTGAATGATGTGGAAGGGATATGTAACCGTCATTCCATTGATCTTATGGTGAATTACAATCGTGATTTCCAACAACCATACCTTACTGGAGTTGTGTCTGTATGAGGCACGCAAGTATAGGAAATTACTTCCTTGGCGATTAAAAATTTGTGATATACGGCACCGGGATTCCAACATGCCTTTCGGTGGCAATGCTCTTACCAAGTGAGCTATACGGGAACGACACACAACCCGCCGTAAAAGCTGCCAGGAATTTTTGCAGTGCAAGCTCCGCTGCTGAGTGAAACATTCATCCTGGATACTACAGTGACAACAATATGGGTTTCCCAACAACAACAAAAACAACGACGACAATTTTTAAACAGAACAATTATTGATATCTAAACTACTAATGGCAGATTTTTAACGAATCAGAACCTGTGATAGGCAACAAAGACCTCTGGATCATTATTAATCCACTGTATCTCCCAGGAGGAAGTGCCAGTATTTACGGATGTGACAGAACGATCATTCGAAGCAAACATCGGTCCTGAAATACCTACCTTAAGAGCTATGAGCACGTCTTAATCTTCAATACTGTGAAACAAATCTCATACTGAAAAAGTGCTGATAGCTCTTAAGGCATGCATTTTAGAGACCAAGTTTATTAGAAAAAGTTTATGGTTTTGGTCCATACTACTTCCTCCCAAAATGTAGACAGCAAATAACCTGCAGTAGAAGATATTTGATTCACTGTATCGAAGACGAAGAAGTGCTCTTAAGCAGTGCATTCTGGAGCCCGTGTTTACTAGACTTCTTTGCTTCGAATGGTTGTTCCTGTCATACCTCTGAAGACTGATCATTCTTCGTGGAATACCCTGTGTATTTGGATCAATATGCTGCTGTGACAGTGGAAAATGATAAATCTGACATAGTAGAGGTAAGCCGCGGAATTAGACGGGGCTGTATTTTTTCGCTACTGATATTTAATCTTTATTTGGGATATGTCTTCAAAGAAGCCCTTGAGAATGTCGGTGTAGGAATCGTCTTCAATGGAGAGAAGCTGAACAATACCCGCTACTCCGATGATGCTGTAAAATTTTTTGACAGCTTAAATATTCTTCAACATCTTGCATCCAGTATCAGTGCACGTCATGGCCTAGGAATGAGCACAGATAAAACAAAATTTTCTGTAATCAGCAACAAAGACATACTAAACTGCCATCAAAACATTAACGGTATACTTCTCAACCAAGTAAACAAATACACGCATTAAAAATCAATGGGATAACTCGGAAGAAATTAAAAATCCCCATTTCTCAATGACGTATTTTGTAAAGTGACTAGTGTGTTCAAGAGCCATCACCTCTCAATCGAAACAAAATTTAGATTTCTATTTCAATATTTCTCATCATTTTCTATGGCGGTGAGGTCTGGACTGGAATCGAGACGGCGAGCAAACGACCTGAGGCATTTCAGTAAATGCTAAGGGTGCCCGGTGGACAGATAAAATTACCAACAACAATACTGTCGTCAAAATGAAGAAAGGAAAATAAGTCCTAAACACAGTGAAATGCAATATTTCGACCATGTAATGAGGATTGGGACAAGCATAAACTGCTGCAGAAAATTCTTTAACGGGAGATACCTGGTGAAAGAGGACAAGGAAGAAGAAGAACACGTTGGTTCGAAAACTGAACGACATGGACTTCACCAAAAAACGGATAAGTTTTTCGAACAAGCACTAATGATGTAGCTCCGATGAACACCAACATCCGAAGCAGATACGCACTATAAAACAAAGGAGGAGGTCTTGCGAACGTCGGCTTTTTGTAACGCACTTCGCTTTCATTTTAAAAAAAAAACATAAGAATGTCCCTTTATCCTATGTCCTGCGAAACAAGCGCACTACCTGTGTTTAATCCAGATAAACACAATGAAGCTAAGAAAGTTAATTCCACGAAAACTCGCCATGGTGAAGCTAGGTCCTAAGACTTCGTGAAAGAGAGAGTGTCCTAGTTATAAACTGCAGGTGTCGGCAATCAATGTCGATTTACGTCACATGATTAGGTAGCGAACCTATAGGTGATCGCATATGCTAATGGACGCACCTGTCCGCATGGTAATCTGCAATATAGCGTTACCGAGCGCACCCTGGATTGAATTTGTTCAATATCGAACCCACGCTCCCACCTGTGATTCAGTTTCCCTCTCCATATTATCCTACGCCATATCTGGTTCTCTCGTTCATCTGTATACTCAGTTTACGTCACATGCGATTTCTTACTCATCTGAAGCACTCAGACAAAAGGCTGCCTGGAATGAGAAAAATCTGCAAGCAGCCAGTGAAGTGCAAATGGAGTCATGTTCACGCACCAGTTTCTCGCCCGTATCGCCTTTCCACAGAAATATGACCGCGACTGTGATGAAACTTTTTATACATTCACAATGTAGTCGAATGGGTCGATCCAGAACGCCCTCGTTACTCTAGCAAAAGTCATACACGCCTATTCTGTCAGTGCTACTCGTCTGTTTATCATCTTCTTCAAAACATCAACAACAGCGGCGGCTACATATAATTATAAAGGCGTCCTCTAGATTTTTCCATTCATTAGAGTCTTTATGGGTACATAATCCAGTTCCTCTTGCAAGTATCCCAGTGTCATGTCATTTGCTCGGTATCTCTCTTTTCTTGTCTCCTATAATCCAGCAAAGAACTTTCATTCTCCATCCACCATCCAGTCACCTCCCTAAAGATTCCGCTCACCTCCACTTGACTTTTATTACACCCATACTCACGTCTCTCTCTCCAGACTTTTCCCTCGTCCATTTCTTACTTTCCCCGACCCTCTCAATAATTCCAACACGTACCTCTCGATTGCTCACTGAAAAATCCCAAAATTTCTATTGGGTTTTGTATACTAAGTCAATATTTCACTCGCTTAAGTCAAAATTGACTAAATAAACTGACTGTAAACTCTACATTTCAGAAATAAATTAGCTTCGAAAACTATACTGATTTTATCAAAATCATTCCGGTCATTTTTACTCTACTGTAACTTTTGCAGTCCTTCCAGTCGTTGTCTTCAACTGATATAAATATAAAAAGTCGTCAAGTGTTTGGTTATAATATAGATAAACTTCAAAACTATTAGAAGAATATAGAGCAAGTTTTCAAGTACGTCAGAAAATCAGTTATATCCAGCCGACAATAAGTTGAAAAGAAAGGAGTACCAAGTAACGATGTTGTCATACACGTGGATGAATTTAAGCCACTTTAAGATATTCATTTCTTTCACGATAAATTGTCAATTTACCTCTTAAGTGAGACGTTACTTCGTTAGCAAGAACTACAGGCGGATGTGAAACACGTGCAACGCGGGGACGCTGTGATTTAGAACGGAATGTCTGACGCATTCACTCCCGGTGGAGCGTCTAGAAATACGCTGAGAAACCACAGATACTAAGAACCTCCTACCCTCCGTTGAACTGCTCATTCATATGTTAAGAATGTCGCTTTGCGTACACTGTCATTCATCATATACAAGCAGCTCATGACAGATAAAAAAAGTAGCTACAGCTTGCTCTCTATCAAGATAATTTGGGTAAAATCTAAAATGCAGAAAACATAAACTGGTGGACGGAAATCGATCAAGAATTTCTGAAATGATCACCGATAATCATTCTCTTGATCAAATGTGTCAAAATATTGAACGGCAGTCGATTCCAAACAACAAGTAATTATTCGTCTTATAATGCTTGACTTTCTCTGACTACAGATATCGTTAAAAATTACTGATATCTCACAACACAGAACGCTGAGTTGCAATGCTGAAGACCTGACGCTTTGTCGTTTCTTCGCGAGCGACGAGACGTAATGGAAACTGTGGTACCGCGACAAGTGATAAGCTCATCCGAGCAGCTGTTACTACACTCCTGGAAATGGAAAAAAGAACACATTGACACCGGTGTGTCAGACCCACCATACTTGCTCCGGACACTGCGAGAGGGCTGTACAAGCAATGATCACACGCACGGCACAGCGGACACACCAGGAACCGCGGTGTTGGCCGTCGAATGGCGCTAGCTGCGCAGCATTTGTGCACCGCCGCCGTCAGTGTCAGCCAGTTTGCCGTGGCATACGGAGCTCCATCGCAGTCTTTAACACTGGTAGCATGCCGCGACAGCGTGGACGTGAACCGTATGTGCAGTTGACGGACTTTGAGCGAGGGCGTATAGTGGGCATGCGGGAGGCCGGGTGGACGTACCGCCGAATTGCTCAACACGTGGGGCGTGAGGTCTCCACAGTACATCGATGTTGTCGCCAGTGGTCGGCGGAAGGTGCACGTGCCCGTCGACCTGGGACCGGACCGCAGCGACGCACGGATGCACGCCAAGACCGTAGGATCCTACGCAGTGCCGTAGGGGACCGCACCGCCACTTCCCAGCAAATTAGGGACACTGTTGCTCCTGGGGTATCGGCGAGGACCATTCGCAACCGTCTCCATGAAGCTGGGCTACGGTCCCGCACACCGTTAGGCCGTCTTCCGCTCACGCCCCAACATCGTGCAGCCCGCCTCCAGTGGTGTCGCGACAGGCGTGAATGGAGGGACGAATGGAGACGTGTCGTCTTCAGCGATGAGAGTCGCATCTGCCTTGGTGCCAATGACGGTCGTATGCGTGTTTGGCGCCGTGCAGGTGAGCGCCACAATCAGGACTGCATACGACTGAGGCACACAGGGCCAACACCCGGCATCATGGTGTGGGGAGCGATCTCCTACACTGGCCGTACACCACTGGTGATCGTCGAGGGGACACTGAATAGTGCACGGTACATCCAAACCGTCATCGAACCCATCGTTCTACCATTCCTAGACCGGCAAGGGAACTTGCTGTTCCAACAGGACAATGCACGTCCGCATGTATCCTGTGCCACCCAACGTGCTCTAGAAGGTGTAAGTCAACTACCCTGGCCAGCAAGATCCTCGGATCTGTCCCCCATTGAGCATGTTTGGGACTGGATGAAGCGTCGTCTCACGCGGTCTGCACGTCCAGCACGAACGCTGGTCCAACTGAGGCGCCAGGTGGAAATGGCATGGCAAGCCGTTCCACAGGACTACATCCAGCATCTCTACGATCGTCTCCATGGGAGAATAGCAGCCTGCATTGCTGCGAAAGGTGGATATACACTGTACTAGTGCCGACATTGTGCATGCTCTGTTGCCTGTGTCTATGTGCCTGTGGTTCTGTCAGTGTGATCATGTGATGTATCTGACCCCAGGAATGTGTCAATAAAGTTTCCCCTTCCTGGGACAATGAATTCACGGTGTTCTCATTTCAATTTCCAGGAGTGTAGAAAGAATGCGGAAATAAGGTGACAGATGCACAACGGTAGACGAGCACCTTTGAGATTCCCCGTAATCACTGCCAAGCATCCCACAAATTTGGTAGCTAATATTTTTGAGGCTAAGCCGCCGCGACTCTTTAAATGAACAGTACAAAACACAACAAATTGTACACCGTTATATTTTCACATGACGTCAATTAGCTTAGTGGTTACCTGAGCAATGTTACTGTGGTCTGTTGATAAGTCTACCTTAAATCAATAAACCTCATGTAAGCAATAGGTCCAAAGCGGTTTTCACAACATTTCTAATTTTAAACGTGGTCTAATTTATAAAATCCGACTCACATATCCTATCTGCTACATTAGGAAAAACATTTCCCATGTGAATGAATATGGAAAAAGACACAATTATTATTCTCAGAGAATGAGATATTTCTAAAAGCAAACAAATACACTATGTGATCAAAAGTATCCGGACACCCCGAAAACATACGCTTTTCATATTAAGTGCATTGTGCTGCCACCTACCGCCAGGTACTCCATATCAGCGACCTCAGTAGTCATTAGACATCGCGAGGGAGGAGAACAGGGCATTCCGCGGAACTCACGAACTTCGAACGTGATCAGGTGATTGGGTGTCACTTGTGTCGTACGTCTGTACGCGAGATTTCCACACTCCTAAACAACCCTAGGTCCACTGTTTCCGATGTGACAGTGAAGTGGGAACGTGAAGGGACACGTGCAGCACAAAAGCTTACACGCCGACCTCGTCAGTTGACTGACAGAAACCGGCGACAGTTGAAAAGGGTCGTAATGTGTAATAGGCAGACATCTATACAGACCATCCCACAGGAATATCAAACTGTATCCGGATCCACTGCAAATACTGTAACAGTTAGGTGAGAAAACTTGGATTTCATGGTCGAGCGGCTGCTCATAAGCCACACATCACGCCGGTAAATTCCAAACGACGGCTCACTTGGTGTAAGGAGCGTAAACATTGGATGACTGAACAGTGGAAAAACGTTGTGTGGAGTAACGAATCACGGTACACAATGTGACGATCCGATGGCATGGTGTGGGTATGGCGACTGTTCGGTGAACGTCGTCTGCCAGCGTGTGTAGTGCCAACAGCAAAATTCGGAGGCGGTGGTGTTATGGTGTGGTCGTGTTTCTCATGGAGGGGGCTTGCACCCATTGTTGCTTTGCGTGGCACTGTCACAGTACAGGCCTACATTGATGTTTTAAGCACCTTCTTGCTTCCCACTGTTGAACAATTCGGGGATGGCGATTACATCTTTCAACACGATCGAGCACCTGTTCATAATGCACCGCCTGTACTGGAGTGATTACACGACAATAACATCCCTGTAATGGAGTGGCCAGCACAGAGTCCTGACCTGAATCCTATAGCACACTTTTGGGATGTTTTGAAACGACGATTTCGCGCCAGGCATCACCGATCGACATCGAGATCCCTCCTCAGTGCAGCACTCCGTGAAGAATAGGCTGCCATTTCCCAAGAAACCTTCCAGCACCTGATTGAACGTATCCCTGCGAGAGTGGAAGCTGTCATCTAGGGTAAAGGTGGGCCAACACCATACTGAACTCCAGCATTACCGATGGAACGCACCACGAACTTATACGTCATTTTCAGCCAGGTGTCCGGATACTTTGAATAACATAGTGTATGTTCCAGGAAGACAGCATTGAACGGAAAAACAAAAATTAGCGGAGAAATGAAGGTTCCCAGTTCCAGCTGTTTTGTCACAGGCTCTATAGGCCTATCTTGGCGAAATACACATCTTAAGTTCCATACTTGACTGCAAAAGCGACAGGATGAAAATCTGTATAGGAAATGAATGCTTAGTACCAAAAAACGAAATTTTAGGCTGAATATTTTAGCATTCAAGAACTTCATGCGACAGAAACTGATTACAAGTAGGTACACGATACTACACGGCAAGTGACAGTAACACTGCCTTGGATACGTTATAGCGTAAACATGATAGTGTGGTGAAAAGTAATGCCTCCTAATTTTCAATTTGAAAACTTTTAAAGCTTTTGAACTCAAACTAACGTTAGTAACATTGTACATCCTTGTTCTTGATACCTAAATACACTACTGACCATTAAAATTGCTACACCACGAAGATAGCGTGCTACAGACGCGAAATTTAACCGAAAGGGAGAAGATGCTGTGATATGCAAATGATTAGCTTTTCAGAGCATTCACACAAGGTTGGCGCCGGTGGCGACACCTACAACGTGCTGACATGAGGAAAGTTTCCAACCGATTTCTCATACACAAACAGCAGTTGACCGGCGTTGGCTGGTGAAACGTTGTTGTGATGCCTCGTGTAAGGAGCAGAAATGCGTACCATCACGTTTCCCACTTTGATAAAGGTCGGATTGTAGGCTAACGCGATTGCGGTTTATCGTATCGCGACATTGCTGCTCGCGTTGATCGAGATCCAATGACTGTGAGCAGAATATGGCATCGGTGGGTTCAGGAGGGTAATACGGAACGCCGTGCTGGATCCCAACGGCCTTGTATCACTAGCAGTCGAGATCACAGGCATCTTATCTGCATGGCTGTAACGCATCGTGCAGCCACGTCTCGATCCCCGAGTCCACAGATGGGGGCGTTTGCAAGACAACAACCATCTGCACGAACAGTTCGACGACGTTAGCAGCAGCATGGACTATCAGCTCGGAGACCATGGCTGCGGTTACCCTTGACGCTGCATCACATACAGGAGCGCCTGCGATGGTGTACTCAACGACGAACCTGGGTGCACGAATGGCAAAACGTCATTTTTTCGGATGAATCCAGGTTCTGTTTATAGCATCATGATGGTCTCATGCGTGTTTGGCGACATCGCAGAAAGCGTGTATTCGTCATCGTCATACTGACGTATCACCCGGCGTGATGCTATGGGGTGCAATTGGTTACACGTCTCGGTCACCTCTTGTTCACATTGACGGCACTTTGAACAGTGGACGTTACATTTCAGATGTGTTACGACCCGTGGCTCTACCCTTCATTCGATCCCTGCGAAACCCTACCTTTCAGCAGGATCACGCACGACCGCATGTTGCAGGTCCTGTACGGGCCTTTCTGGATACACAAAATGTTCGACTGCTGCCCCGGCCAGCACATTCTCCAGATCTCTCACCAATTGAAAACGTCTGGTCAATGGTGGCCGAGCAACTGGCTCGTCACAACACGCCAGTCAGTACTCTTGATGAACTGTGGTATCGTGTTGAAGCTGCATGGCCAGCTGTAACTGTACACGCCATCCAAGCTCTGTTTGACTCAATGCCCAGGCGTATGAAGGCCGTTATTACGGCCAGAGGTGGTTGTTCTGGGCACTGATTTCTCAGGATCTATGCACCCAAATTGCGTGAAAATGTAATCACACGTCAGTTCTGGTATAATATATTTGTCCAATGTCCGTTTATCATCTGCATGTCTTGTTGGTGTAGTAATTTGAATGGGCAGTAGTGTATTTGCAGCCCTCTACCGCTATAGGGCTACGAATTGTAGCGTGTAACATGGCGCTGTGTAACGTAACTATGTCGTTTCGTGAGAAACATCGCACAGTGCCACACACCACACGTACACTGCGGCCTCTGCAACATTCGGACATCTTCGGTTCACTGTCACAGATCATTCGCCATTCAGTCCCGACTTTCCCCATCCGATTTTCATCTGTTTCCCAAACTTAAAGAACAACTTCAAGGACTTCACTTTGACAGTGATTAAGCTGTGCAAGCAGAGGTGAGGTTGTGGCTCCGTCAACAAAATCAAACATTCTACGGTGATGGCATCAACAATATGATCTCTCGTTTGGAGAATTGTTGTTATCGCCAAGGTGACCATGTTGATAAATAAATATGAAGAAGTGAATAATAAAGATGTAAAATGTTCACAGAGTTTCTCTTTATTTAAAAATGTTTAATGTTTAAGAGTTTACACATACAAAATTCAGAGGCATTACTTTTCAGACGGCCTCGTACTTGTGGGTTAGGGTAAAATGGAAAGGCCGTGTGGCTAGGGCCTCCCGTCGGGTAGACCGTTCGCCTGGTGCAAGTCTTTCGAGTTGACGCCACTGCGGCGACTTGCGTGTCGATGGGGATGAAATGATGATGATAAGGACAACACAACACCCAGTCCTGAGCAGAGAAAATCTCCGACCCAGCCGGGAATCGAGCCCGGGCCGTTAGGTATGACATTCCGTCGCGCTGACCACGCAGCTACCAATGGCGGACTCTGGTTTAGGGTGAGGAAGGGGGAAGGGGAGTGACTGGAAGCATGCAGCTTTTTATGAAATTCCAGCCTGAGGCATCTTTTTCTTTCCCACCTTCTCTTGCAAATTTTGAGATCATCCCACATGTTATACCTGTTTTCGAGAGATGAGATCCACTACTTAACATGCGACAATAATACACGCTGTACCTTGATTGTCCAGAACAAATGATTAGGTCAGTCGTTCATATCTTTACTCACTTAATCGTTGGCCACTCTTCATGGCGGAAATCCGCCGGATGATGAAGCGTCTGCCCACGTGAGCAACACAGGAAATGTAAGGGAAGACAAATATGCACAGGAAGCACACGAAAGATTGGAACAGTTGAAAGGTATCCTCGAGACAGATCATTGTATTTTAGAGCTACTACTGTATAAGCCATTAATGTGAAAAACTAGATTATCGTCATAGTAAATCCTATTCTGAAGCAGCTCATCAATTTTCGGTTTAGAAATAGAAGGCTGATACATTGATATTCTCTCTGTAAGTTGTAGACAGGAAATTTCGAAATTATTGTTGTCCAGTTTCCTTACTGACATCTCTTTCTAAAATATTCGAGAAATTAGTGCATTCAAAAATACTAACACACTTAAGTAGAAACAGATTCCATATTATATCACTGCCTGAATTCCAGATTGTTTTTCTACTGAAAACATCGTTTATACTTTTACTCACCAAATGGAAAAAAGCATTAAATAACGGTGCTTACTATAATAAGCCATTTGGTTAAGTAATTCATAACAACCCTCTCCAAAAAATTAAATCTTACGGAATTCATTGTGTTACAAACAGCTAGATTTTACATAAGAATGAAATAAGTGGTGCTGAATAATGAATGGAGGCGACAAAAATTTTTGCAACTCGGAAGCAATCACTAATATAGTCCTGCATGGTTGAATTTTTGTTCCACACCTGCACCTTTTATGTGTCTTCCATATAACATACAGCAAATGTGACGCAAATGTGATGAGTAATCCGGTTAAGGAAACAACGACAGAAGAAATTTTATATAATGTTTTTCAGAAAATTAATAAGTGGTTATCCGAAACTGGACTATCCTTAATTTCATAAAAACACAGTATATTGAGTTCAGTTCGATATACAAAATAACACCAACAAATTCAGCACTTGAACAGGAGTCAGTGAATAGAGCAGACGTCTAGAAATCTTTGGATATACATTCTGTTGTAAATTTTAACTCGAAGAAGCATATTTTTGAGCATTTCAAACATCGAAATTCACCAACTTTTAGTCTTCGCATAGTCATTCACTTGGGGAAAAAATAAACACATTAGCATATTTTGTATGTTTCCACTCTTTAATGTCTTATACTGTAATTTTTGGGGTGATTCATAATTTAAGAAAAAAGTATTCCTGGCACAAAGCAGGCACTGAGAATGACGTATGGTGTTCATTCACAGTCAGGTGTTGGCTTCTCTAAAACGTATTAGGCATTCTAACTATATCTTTACGCATACTTTGAGAAAGCAAAGATAATTTTTTTTCTAATCTTTAACCATTTCTTTTGGACAGTTCATCCTAATTTATACACGATATTTAACGAAATAGTAGAGTAAAAACACACTTTTAGTTTGCTGCTAAATTTTTATTTCACTTGTAACATGAGTAGCGACTAAGGGTAATTTGTCCGATTTCATAAAATTTAACCCATCGTGCTAATAAGTACAAATGGCAATCAAGCGGTCATAAACAAATTATATGCACAAGACCAATAATGTACACGAAGCGTGCTAACAGATTCGTTTCACATCATTTTCGGCAGACATCGTGCAAATGATGTGTGGAACATGTCACTTAGTATCTAACTACAACGGAACGTCAACAGAAAAGAAAACAATGATGTGCTTGAAAGGGATGCGAATTATTTCCTGCATATTAGTACATTCTGATCAGTCGAAGAGCGATATCACTCAATATTGTTTTCGAGAACAGTTGCCCTAAATGATAAAAGTCGGTATCTGGCCGATGCGCCTGAAGCTCTCGTTGTATAACGTTTAACTGTACGTTCTTTAAGACGGTATCAGAGCCTCGTTCGAGGATAATGCAGTAACTCTGCGAGGTCTCCATGGCCGTGGCGAACGCACAGCAGTACGCATTGTGTGGGTGGGTCGTGACCCCTGAAATAAAGTTCATGGCGCCTGTACCCCACAAACCATCCATATCAGTTGTCGTAGTTCCTAGTCAGTCTGCTAATAGCTTGTTGCGTATTCCACTTTCTACAAAGAAGCTGGGGCAGAGTGTCGCGCCAAACGGGTAAACGGACTCGGCACAAAGAAACAGCTTTTTTTTTGGATCTATTACACGCCATTAAACTGCTGAAACTATCTACAACAAACCAGCCGAAACTCAGCGGAATCGTCTTACAGCAAGTCATGTTGTATCTGCAATTAACCTGGACGTGTAATAACCGTACAGATAGAATTCCAAAAATTTTTAAGTATTTAAAATGTGTTGTTTTCATAAAACACACCACATAAACTTAGTATCATCAGTGTAAAATGTTGAATTACGCATCGGCTGCACCAGCTAACTTACCTGTGAATGGCAGTACACAGGGTATTGTTCGCCGCATTGTATGGCTTGGCTTGTTGTACCAAACAGCAGGTGATCAGTAGGGTTTGTTTTCACAGTAATCTATACATATTAAAAAATGGATGTATGTACGTGTGTATGTTCCACATCTTCTCCTAAAACCACTGGACCGATTTCAACCAAACTTCTTACACAAATCCTTCAGCGTCAGCAAACAATATGTTGGTAATAAACACTGAGATGCATGAAAAACTGCCGCATTGAGCATGACGTTTAAATACATTAGTTTTTTGCTATTAAGTCTATTCGCATCACATTTTGCAAGCAATATCCACATGTTCCGTTGAATGTACCTACATAAATATATACTTGAACGACAAGTATTTCAACACCTGTGAGGCCATAAACATTGATACGCATGAAAACACGCCGCATTATGCATGGAAGTTTTAATACACTTACTCTTTACTATCAAAACACTCCTACAGTCAAGTCAACTTACGGAAATCCAGGACGCCTGGAAGCTCTTTAGACAGCTTTCTACTGCGAAGGGCAAATGGCTTTACGCGAAAACAATAGCCCTCTACAGAGCTACGAAGAGGTGTTGCCATAGAGACGTTCACAAAATCGCTTGTATACACGAGAATCAGCAGCGCCCAGCATACATGAACTGTTTCACAAATACACCGAAACGAAATTTCTTCAGTATTAAACTACAAAATTTTCTCCGTTTCTAATAGAAAGTTGGCAAAATGAAAACCCGGGGAATGACGCGTTTGTCAGCTAATTACACCATAAAACACTACATCAAAATGCCGCGTCACTGTTCAATAACTGTTCCCAGAACAACGTGCAACCGGTGGTGGCGTGTTCGTCGCTGTTAGTAGTACGAGGGCAGTTCAATAAGTAATGCAACATATTTTTTTTCTCGGCCAATTTTGGTTGAAAAAACCGGAAATTTCTTGTGGAATATTTTCAAACATTCCCGCTTCGTCTCGTATAATTTCATTGACTTCCGACAGGTGGCAGCGCTGTACGGAGCTGTTAAAATGGCGTCTGTAACGGATGTGCGTTGCAAACAACGGGCAGTGATCGAGTTTCTTTGGCGGAAAACCAGGGCATCTCAGATATTCATAGGCGCTTGCAGAATGTCTACGGTGATCTGGCAGTGGACAAAAGCACGTTGAGTCGTTGGGCAAAGCGTGTGTCATCATCGCCGCAAGGTCAAGCAAGACTGACTGATCTTCCGCGTGCGGGCCGGCCGTGCACAGCTGTGACTCCTGCAATGGCGGAGCGTGCGAACACACTCGTTCGAGATGATCGACGGATCACCATCAAACAACTCAGTGCTCAACTTGACATCTCTGTTGGTAGTGCTGTTACAATTGTTCACCAGTTGGGATATTCAAAGGTTTGTTCCCGCTGGGTCCCTCGTTGTCTAACCGAACACCATAAAGAGCAAAGGAGAACCATCTGTGCGGAATTGCGTGCTCGTCATGTGGCTGAGGGTGACAATTTCTTGTCAAAGATTGTTACAGGCGATGAAACATGGGTTCATCACTTCGAACCTGAAACAAAACGGCAATCAATGGAGTGGCGCCACACCCACTCCCCTACCAAGAAAAAGTTTAAAGCCATACCCTCAGCCGGTAAAGTCATGGTTACAGTCTTCTGGGACGCTGAAGGGGTTATTCTGTTCGATGTCCTTCCCCATGGTCAAACGATCAACTCTGAAGTGGATTGTGCTACTCTTCAGAAATTGAAGAAACGACTTCAGCGTGTTCGTAGGCACAAAAATCTGAACGAACTTCTCCTTCTTCATGACAACGCAAGACCTCACACAAGTCTTCGCACCCGAGAGGAGCTCACAAAACTTCAGTGGACTGTTGTTCCTCATGCACCCTACAGCCCCGATCTCGCACCGTCGGATTTCCATATGTTTGGCCCAATGAAGGACGCAATCCGTGGGAGGCACTACGTGGATGATGAAGAAGTTATTGATGCAGTACGACGTTGGCTCCGACATCGACCAGTGGAATGGTACCGTGCAGGCATACAGGCCCTCATTTCAAGGTGGCGTAAGGCCGTAGCATTGAATGGAGATTACGTTGAAAAATAGTGTTGTGTAGCTAAAAGATTGGGGAATAACCTGGTGTATTTCTATGCTGAATAAAACAACCCCTGTTTCAGAAAAAAAATGTGTTGCATTACTTATTGAACTGCCCTCGTAGTTTATCCTGTAGTGAAGTAGAAGTGGATAGTTCCTGTGAATTATTATGGGTGGAGGTTACACTCAACAACCGAGCTAGGTTATAATTGGCTCCTTTTACCGACCTCCCGTCTCAGCAGCATTAGTGGCAGAACAATTGAGAGAAAATTTGGAATACATTTCACATAAATTTTCTCAGCATGTTATAGTCTTAGGTGGAGATTTCAATTTACCAGATATACACTGGGACACTCAGATGTTTAGGACGGGTGGTAGGGACAGAGCATCGAGTGACATTATACTGAGTGCACTATCCGAAAATTACCTCGAGCAATTAAACAGAGGCCGGCCGTGGTGGTCTAGCGGTTCTAGGCGCTCAGTCCGGAACCGCGCGACCGCTACGGTCGCAGGTTCGAATCCTGCTTCGGCATGGATGTGTGTGATGTCCTTAGGTTAGTTAGGTTTAAGTAGTTCTAAGTTCTAGGGGACTGATGACCTCAGATGTTAAGTCCCATAGTGCTCAGAGCCATTTGAACCATTTTGAATTAAATAGAGAACCGACTCGTGGAGATAACATCTTGGACCTACTGATAACAAACAGACCTGAACTTTTCGACTCTGTAAGTGCAGAACAGGGAATCAGTGATCATAAGGCCGTTGCAGCATCCCTGGATATGGAAGTTAATAGGAATATAAAAAAAGGGAGGAAGGTTTATCTGTTTAGCAAGAGGAATAGAAGGCAGATTTCAGACTACCTAACAGATCAAAACGAAAATTTCTGTTCCGACACTGACAATGTTGAGTGTTTATGGGAAAAGTTCAAGGCAATCGTAAAATGCGTTTTAGACAGGCACGTGCCGAGTAAAACTGTGAGGGGCGGGAAAAACCCACCGTGGTACAACAACGAAGTTAGGAAACTACTGCGAAAGCAAAGAGAGCTTCACTCAAAGTTTAAACGCAACCAAAACCTCTCAGACAAACAGAACCTAAACGATTTCAAAGTTAGCGTAAGGAGGGCCATGCGTGAAGCGTTCAGTGAATTAGAAAGTAAAATTCTATGTACCGACTTAACAGAAAATCCTAGGAAGTTCTGGTCTTACGTTAAATCAGTAAGTGGCTCGAAACAGCATATCCAGACACTCCGGGATGATGATGGCATTGAAACAGAGGATGACACGCGTAAAGCTGAAATACTAAACACCTTTTTCCAAAGCTGTTTCACAGAGGAAGACCGCACTGCAGTTCCTTCTCTAAATCCTCGCACAAACGAAAAAATGGCTGACATCGAAATAAGCGTCCAAGGAATAGAAAAGCAACTGGAATCACTCAACAGAGGAAAGTCCACTGGACCTGACGGGATACCAATTCGTTTCTACACAGAGTACGCGAAAGAACTTGCCCCCCTTCTAACAGCCGTGTACCGCAAGTCTCTAGAGGAACGGAAGGTTCCAAATGATTGGAAAAGAGCACAGGTGGTCCCAGTCTTCAAGAAGGGTCGTCGAGCAGATGCGCAAAACTATAGACCTATATCTCTGACGTCGATCTGTTGTAGAATTTTAGAACATGTTTTTTGCTCGAGTATCATGTCGTTTTTGGAAACCCAGAATCTACTCTGTACGAATCAACATGGATTCCGGAAACAGCGATCGTGTGAGACCCAACTCGCTTTATTTGTTCATGAGACCCAGAAAATATTAGATACAGGCTCCCAGGTAGATGCTATTTCCTTGACTTCCGGAAGGCGTTCGATACAGTTCCGCACTGTCGCCTGATAAACAAAGTAAGAGCCTACGGAATATCAGACCAGCTGTGTGGCTGGATTGAAGAGTTTTTAGCAAACAGAACACAGCATGTTGTTATCAATGGAGAGACGTCTACAGACGTTAAAGTAACCTCTGGCGTGCCACAGGGGAGTGTTATGGGACCATTGTTTTTCACAATATATATAAATGACCTAGTAGATAGTGTCCGAAGTTCCATGCTGCTTTTCGCGGATGATGCTGTAGTATACAGAGAAGTTGCAGCATTAGAAAATTGTAGCGAAATGCAGGAAGACCTGCAGCGGATAGGCACTTGGTGCAGGGAGTGGCAACTCACCCTTAACATAGACAAATGTAATGTATTGCGAATACATAGAAACAAGGATCCTTTATTGTATGATTATATGAAAGCGGAACAAACACTGGTAGCAGTTTCTTCTGTAAAATATCTGGGAGTATGCGTGCGGAACGATTTGAAGTGGAATGATCATATAAAATTAATTGTTGGTAAGGCGGGTACCAGGTTGAGATTCATTGGGAGAGTGCTTAGAAAATGTAGTCCATCAACAAAGGAGGTGGCTTACAAAACACTCGTTCGACCTATACTTGAATATTGCTCATCAGTGTGGGATCCGTACCAGATCGGGTTGACGGAGGAGATAGAGAAGATCCAAAGAAGAGCCGCGCGTTTTGTCACAGGGTTCTTTGGTAACCGTGATAGCGTTACGGAGATGTTTAGCAAACTCAAGTGGCAGACTCTGCAAGAGAGGCGCTCAGCACCGCGGTGTCGCTTGCTCGCCAGGTTTCGAAAGGGTGCGTTTCTGGATGAGGTATCGAATATATTGCTTCCCCCTACTTATACCTCCCGAGGAGATCACGAATGTAAAATTAGAGAGATTAGAGCGCGCACGGAGGCTTTCAGACAGTCGTTCTTCCCGCGAACCATACGCGACTGGAACAGGAAAGGGAGGTAATGACAGTGGCACGTAAAGTGCCCTCCACCACACACCGTTGGGTGGCTTGCAGAGTATAAATGTAGATGTAGATGTAGATTATTCACATATTGATCTGCGTCTCCGTATACGCACGCACCAGAATAATAACCGAGGCCATGTAAGACTTAAGCGCCTTTCTACATATGTGATCGTTTGAGTACTCCTGGTGCATTTAAAGATGGATTGTAGGTCATAACAACAAAGACTTAAGCACTTGATGAATGTTACCGAAACAGCCTAAGCGGCTATAGTGACTAACAATGAGAACAGTCTTAGAGCAGGTATCAGAAAATTTAACGCCCGACAAACACAGGTAAAAACTATTCATCTGAGGTAACGAAAGCCGGCGCAAAGGGGGCCAATTCGCTTCAAAACTTGAACATAATCCAAAAATGGATATAAAATTCTAAAAAAGAAAAGTTTTTAGATTCTTTGGATGGCTGATTAGGAATCTGATGTCGGAATTACAAAATTCAAAACGGCTGATCGAGTTTGGTGGTTCAAAAGTTAAAAATTTACCGAATTCGAGTAAATTGACGGGTGTATAGTAATTTGAGGTCACCGATATCGAATAAGAAGTCGAAATTTGCCGTATTGAAATGTTTTATTCGATATTTTGCATTTTATAAATCGAAATCGTAGCCACATTCGTTGCTTGTGTCTTTATCGCTATCAGAAGGATCTCTGTCAGGTTGTCAACTGCGAGATGTTCCGAAAAGCAAATCTTTTATCTCAGGTGGAATCTGTTTATCTTCTTCAGTTGTGATTTTCTGGACTCTCGAGAAGAATGGATTCGAAGATGACAGGAGCTGGTGGAATACGATATGCGTCTTTTTCTCGTGGGAGTATTTGCGTATAAAATCTTCTCTGTAAAGCTGGGTATCCTTATTTCGAGTTTCCTGTGCATCTTCAGGTAGCCGATCATTCGGCAACGGATAACCCTCGATTATGGCATATCCATGAATCGAAACCATGTGGACTGACGGCATCGGGAACTACTGCAGACTATTCTGAGTCTGGTGAAGTTGGCACCTGACTTTCGAGATTTTTTTTATTCAGAGTTCTAAATGGATGTGTGTTAGTTCTAGAGTTCTTTGTACAAAATTCGAATAGTTCTGCAGTATTTCGCGAAAAAAATATTACTCAAGGAATTTTTAAATTGTAAAAATATTATTTACCAATTTTCGAAAAAAAATTATGATCGTAATATCTAGTAGCCCCCCAAGAATTCTACAGAAAACTCTAAAGAAATTTTGTGGGCAGATAATAGTTTCTGAGATAATTGTAAGAATGAAAGGGCCTATTTCTACGGTGCGGCACTTTCGCACGAGAAATGAATGAGTGTCCAATAAAAAGGTACAAATATGTGTACGCAAATACATCTGAACTCGTTAACTATACTTTTAAGGTGGCATGAAAGCAAAATACAAAAATGGAGCCATGCAGATGAGATTTTGTAGCCAATGATTTCGGATAATACTAGTAGAAGTTTAATTTTAAGTCCACACCGGTTAAAAATGTCGTAAACATACCCTCTGGAGCGCTACCAATCTTATTTTGTCCTGAAAACTAGGCAATATCGCTCTCATATATTAATCACGCCACGAAAATTATACGTTCAAAATGTGTCATTGTCCGATTCACTGTTTACCGTGATCTATCACGACACGTATGATATCGACTGGAATGACAAGAGCGTTGGGCAAGTATGCCCCAGTGTAATCTACACACTACTTAAAGACGGAACGCCGTGTAAAGACTTTTTTTCTATCCATGTTTTTGAAGCGAGTTAGCCCATTGTGCGACGGGAGAATGCCTCACAAGTTATCAACTAAGAAATATTCGTTCTGTCTGATTAGACACGGCACACTATAGAAAAGCTTTTGTAGTGGAAGACGATACTGAATGATCACAATGAAAGCAAATTCGTGTACAGCAGTAACTTCTTTCACTACTGTTACTCAAACTCTTCAACTACTCAACTCTAAACAATAATGGGAATCTGTCAAAATATATTCATACATCCTACAGAGAAGGTTTTACCTGTGGATGTTTGGAGAACACATGATGATCATTAGTACAAGTAGAGGAAAATGGCCATCAAGTTAACATATGTAAATACGTGACATGTGTGGGATATTGTGATGCTGCTCAAATATAACAGCCCGAGGACACGTTCTCCGCTGCTCTCCTTCACATGATGCAATATACTTGCAACGTGTTTTAGAGGCCTTACATAAGATCCTTTTAAGTATAACATCGAAATTTTTTCGCGGTGGCATCACTGAATAAATTCTTCTAGAAGTTCAGGCCGTGTAAAATCTGAGCCAAAACTCGAGCTTTCGAGGATAATCAGCACCTTTTTCCTCAGGAGATGACAGTCTCCGTGAGCAAAGTCGGCCTCCTTTACAGTGGTCTTCAACATGGTCATCTGTCGGTGGAGTTTCTTGGTATTCGAACATCTACTGGCGGCGTGACGTCACCTGGAGAGCAGGATTCGCATGCGCAAATGAGTGAAATCGTAAATGAGGCACTTAGGCCCCCGCCACAATAGGGCCGCTACTACGGAACAGCAGGCGAACGAAAGCCACCCCCCCCCCCCCCCCAGTGTTACCTGTCTCTTAAAAATTACCTTTCTTGCTGCCATTCCTTTGAAGACGGTCCGCCTCAACTGCTCGTACCCAGGAACCACTGACATTGTCACCTCCGTCTCTTAACATTATTTCTACCGCTTGTTTTGTCGATGCGTGGGGGAGGATTTCCGTTTCTCAAAGTTGATCTTATGCCTTTCCATAAGGCTGTGTACCGCTATCGCCGATTTTTCAAGTTTTCTATACTTTTTGTGCCGTCTATGTTCGGTACAGCCCTCGGCCAACCTGCGGACTGTCTGCCCAAAGTGATTTTAGCCTCACTCACTCGGAGCATCGTAAATACGAGCTACGCTCAGATCCAGGCTATCTTTATCTCGACGGCCGGCCGGTGTGGCCGAGCGGTTATAGGCGCTTCAGTCTGGAACCATGCGACCGCTATGGTCGCAAGTTCGAATCCTGCCTCGGGCATGGATGCGTATGATGTCCTTAGGTTAGTTAGGTTTAAGTAGTTCTAAGTTCTAGGGGATTGATGACCTCAGATGTTAAGTCCCCTAGAGCTCCGAGCCATTTGAACCATTTTTTTTTTCTCTCAACGCAACAAGTCCTTAATTTTCCGCGGCGGTCGGAGAACTGGTCTAATACCATATTTACCACCAGGGGACCAGCGCGAAATGTTAGCACTTTTATAGTTTTAGATAATGAAAGCACTTGAAATAATTGTAGCCGTTGGGAAGAGGGTATTTGTGGCCATGACGAGAAATCATCTTTAAAAACGAACCGAACGACGTGAAATAACAATCATGAATATGAATTTCTGATACATGCTTGTATGCACATTTTCATGCATATAATTTTGAACAAAATTAGATTACAGTAAGCACTTAAGGCCATAGTAGCGATAGATAAATCACAATTCGAGGCGAAAACGACAAATATATCATTTCGTTTAGAAAAGTCTTCTTGCACGACGGGCAGAGGTAATGGACTACCCGTAGAGATCACGGTTTTGACTATTACAATGCTGTATACAAATTACCCAATTAATAAGTACTTTAAAACAAATAAAATGGCATTTGTAATAAGATATTACCAAAAGGTAGCCTCTTAATCGTAATTAATAAGTTATCTTCCTAAAATATAGGTATGAAACTTGACATACATGAGGCCATTTTTGCCTATGATAGTCACAGATCTCTTTATGTCAAAATTTTTCACAAATAGTAAATTTTAGCGCAAAATCGGTATGCAACGTCAGAAACCGGTTAAAATACCTTTTTAACATCTCATTCATCCCTGAGTACGATTAGAATGTTTTGAGAAAAAGGGATGTTGACTTGAGAAATAATATGCAGGGTGATTCTAAACTACATGTCAAAAATGTAAAGGCAGGTAAAGGGGGCCTAAATAAGTAGATTTCGTATAGGAATGTGTGTGTGTGTGTGTGCAGTAATGACATATTACAACGCTAGCTTGCATAGCAGTATGAATCACAAGAAACTGAAAAGCCGTGTAAAGACAAATGACATCAGAAATTTATTAATAGTTTGCAAAAGTGCTCGTAAGAGCGGTCATCAACACCGATACACTATACACAGTGACGGCGCATGGATCGGCGTACATTAGAAAAGACGTCAGGCATGTCGATCAACTGTCCAGCAGCAACAGACTCGTGGACAACTAGACCTCCTTCAGATGTGACGAGACTCGTACACCAGGCTTTTCACAGGACCCCACAAGACAAAACCCACGCAGGTTAAATCGGGAGAACGCGGTGGCCAGGGAACTGGACCGCCCCGTCCTATCCACTGCTGGCCGTCCACGTGACTCCTGACGTTTCGAGTGAAATGAGCTGGGGCTCCATCGTGCTGGAGCCACATTCGTTTGCGAGCAGCTAGAGGAGCATCGCCCGTAAGTTCGGGTAAGACCTCCTGCAGGAAAATGTTGGTGTGGCCAGTTAAACAACTAGGTACAATGTAAGGACCCACAAATGTGTTGCGCACAATGCCTGCGCAAACATTAATGGAAAACCTTTCTTGGTAGGTGTGTGCTATTGTGCCATGTGGATTACCATGGGCCCACAGGTGAGAATTACGGATGTTCAACATCAGTAAATAAAACATCTGCAGGGAAGCTTTCATTGGCTGTAGTCTGTTGCAGATACCAACGAGCAAAGTTGAAACGTGGAAGATAATCGTCAGGGGTCATTGCTCTGTAAATGATACGGATGCCTTCAGCCTACATGTCAAGTCCTCAAAATACTTCGATGGCTCGCACCAAACGCACGCCCTACAGCTCTCGAGCTAGTCGAAAGATTATCGTCTACTATGTTTAGTATTCTTTCTTCCACTGCAGGAGTTCTGCGATACCTTCCAATGCCAATTCCACGCCTGGAAGCATAAAAACGATCCAATCGTCCGTAACTCCCGACGAAGACGCTGGAATGTTCGGCGATCCTGCTCATTCCTATCCAGAAATCGCCGTTCCCTGTATATCTATTAGAGCTAACCCATTTCCATACACGAAAAGCATGTCGGCCAGCTTCGCATTAGTGAAACGATGCATGCTGCTCGAGATCCGTGCGGGCAATGATGAATCCACCGCAGACGCAGACGCAGAAACTGAACGAGCTTATAAGCTCGGCCCGGAGCAGGCCAAGTACAGTGTGCTGTTCCTGCAGTAGATGATGGGATCGGGATTTGCAATCGGAGGGATTGACGATCCTAACAGTTGATTTGGGTTTGTCCTGCGCTCTGATGATGGCGGATGGCGAGCCCGTAGATTTGCGAAGATCGCTTAGGTCTGAGGGAAGAGCAGGTCTGGGACGGGTCATGGGGCGGATACCGCCGCTGACATGACCAGGAGTTCCCTGTCAACTCGCACCTGGCTGAGATCACAGAGTCAGAGGGTGTGGAGACAGGATGGATGTTGATAAGCTTAAGGTTCCTATTGGAATGAAATTTTCACTCTACAGCGGAGTGTGCGCTGATATGTAACTTCCTGGCAGATTAAAACTGTGTGCCGGACCGAGACTCGAACTCGGGACCTTTGCCTTTTTAAGGTCCTATTATTCCGGCAGGATCGTAGGGCTCATTAGGAGGAGAGCGTTTGGGCCTCCAGCGAAGCGCTTTTATACGCCGCAGGGAAGAGCAGCTAAAGGCGGCATTGCCGCACACGTATTCCTATACATCTGCTTATTTCGGAACCCTCTTAACTGCCGTTACATTTTTGACAGATAATTTAGGACAACCCTGCATATGATATATGTTGTTGTTGTTGTTGTGGTCTTCAGTCCAAAGACTGGTTTGATGCAGCTCTCCATGCTACTCTATCCTTTGCAAGCTTCTTCATCTCCCAGTACCTACTGCAGCCTACATCCTTCTGAATCTGCTTAGTGTATTCATTTCTTGGTCTCCCTCTACGATTTTTACCCTCCACGCTGCCCTCCAGAACTAAACTGGTGATCCCTTGATGCTTCAGAACATGTCCTACCAACCGATACCTTCTTCTAGTCAAATTGTGCCACAAACTACTCTTCTCCCCAATTCTATTCAATACCTACTCATTAGTTATGTGATCTACCCATCTAATATTCAGCATTCTTCTGTAGCACCACATTTCGAAAGCTTCTATTCTCTTCTTGTCCAAACTATTTATCGTCCTTGTTTCACTTCCATACATGGCTACACTCAAAAATGGTTCAAATGGCTCTGAGCACTATGGGACTCAACTGCTGTGGTTATCAGTCCCCTAGAACTTAGAACTACTTAAACCTAACTAACCTAAGGACATCACACACATCCATGCCCGAGGCAGGATTCGAACCTGCGACCGTAGCAGTCGCACGGCTCCGGACTGCGCGCCTAGAACCGCGAGACCACCGCGGCCGGCGCTACACTCCATACAAAAACTTTCAGAAACGACTTCCTGACACATAAATCTACACTCGATGTTAACAAATTCCTCTTCTTCAGAAACGCTTTCCTTGCCATTGCCAGTATACATTCGATGTCCTCTCTACTTCGACCATCATCAGTTATTTTGATCCCCAAATAGCAAAACTCATTTACTACTTTAAGCGTCTCATTTCCTAACCTAATTCCCGCAGCATCACCCGATTTAATTCGACTACATTCCATTATCCTCGTTTTGCTTTTGTTGATGTTCATCTTATATCCTCCTTTCAAGACACTGTCCATTCCGTTCAACTGCTCTTCCAGGTGCTTTGCTGTCTCTGACAGAATTACAATGTCATCGGCGAACCTCAAAGTTTTATTTCTTCTCCATGGATTTTAATTCCTACTCCGAATTTTTCTTTTGATTCCTTTACTGCTTGTTCAGTATACATATATATGATATATATGCAACCGATATTGCTAGAGGACGCTCCATGGAATGGAAAGAGTGCTGTGGTTTATTTTATTCCTTTGGCTGGATGGTTTGCACCTATGTTTAGCAGCGAATGCGGCTCTAATTTTATGTGGTTCATATGAGTTTTCCCTGAACACATTCGTAGTGTTTTAATTTAGATCCCAGATTATCATGGCCTGAAATTGAATGCGCTCTGTATAACGAAGTTCTGGTAACGGATTGCCTACACTCACTCAAATGAAGAAAGCCTTCCGAAGTCAAGAATCGTGGCGTCAATCTGCGTATCGGTACCTGCTGTCTGGGTCTCTTGGAGGAACAGAGCATGTTCGATTTCACGCGATCGCTGTTTCCGAATCCGTATTGGTCCCTCCACAGGAGACCTTCCGTCTCCAGAAAGCATAAAACGGGTTCCTAAATTGAAGGGTTTGGTGCAAGGAGGAGGCAGCTCCACTTTTTCCAGTTTGTGGCTACTAAAAAAAAGTTTTAAAAATTCAGTTTTCACCAAAACGAAAAAGTTGTCAGCCTTGTTGTAGGCTATGGGGTATCTAATACTACTGACGAGAATACACACAATTGCATGCACTCAGGTACGTGCAATAGAGTTTTGAATTTTGGAGCTGCCTCCGTTTTGCTCCAAAGTAAATGAAAAACTCTTTGCAGGACCATTTTCTTCATAATTAACCATATTTCAGTTTAAAAAACATTTATTAATAAAGAAAGTACAACATTATTTGCATAATAAATTAATTCTACAGTTCTTCTTCAGTCTTCTACCTCCCCTTCAGTCATCTCAGGATCTTTTGAAGTATCTGACGTCAACTGGTCGTAAAAGCACATACTTTCTGGTCAGCTCCTAGACATCTTTAAACTTTTGGTCTTTAAGCGGGAGAAGACAATCATAAGCATGATGAAGGTGGTCCATTGTTATGAGATTCGCAGGTCCTCGGTTGCAAATTTGCGCAATTATCGAAGACAGACATCCCTACGGACGCACTGCACTGAATAATCCCTTTACCGATGTATGGCTGTTCATAGAGGAATATTTTGTACTTAGTGATTAAATATTTTCCTATTTTCCTGTTCGATAATGATGCGTAAGGGTTCTTTACAAAAAAAATTCTTCAACGTGTCAACAAAGTTGAAAATAAATCTCGGGTCCACTTCAGTGACATGAAACGCACGATGATTACACCGGTCTGCTGAACAATACGTAACACAACCTCCTTCCTGCTATTGTTTGGGGGAAGAACGAGGCAGCTCCCGGAGCTGCTTCTGTTTTCATGCAAACTCGGAGTACAGGCAGCTCCAACTGTTGGATTTCTCTGAAACTAGTGGGTGGAGCTGCCTCTTTCTTGTACCAAACGAAGAGGCTTTTTTTGTGTGTGATAGAATGTTCAACTCAATAGAGCCAAAAAGTGGAGCTACCTCCTTCTTGCGCCAAACCCCTCAATTGTACAACACGTTTATGTCAGCGATGGAAGTATGTAATCGCCTGTCTATTCGACGAACCTTCTTGAAAACGGCAATGAGCTCCACATTTTTCCAAAAACTGTAACGCTCGGATTCTTCTTCCGTAGGAACCATCGCTGCATTGGTCTTCAGGTCGTTCAGGGAAATCACGGAAAATGTAAATCCGAATTGCCGGGAGGGGGGGATTTGAACGGCCAGCCTGCCGCGTACGAGTCCAGCGTCTCGCCACTGCGCCACCTCGTTAGGTGGTAAGTGTAGAGGAACGATGCGGAGGTGTGTGTGTGTGTGTGTGTGTGTGTGTGTGTGTGTGTGTGTGTGTGCGCGAAACAGCTTCCGGCGGCGACGCGGCAGCGGCTGCATCCGCAGCAGCGCGTTGGGCAACGTCCAGGCGGCCGTGTCGGCATATCCTTCGCAGAAGGCGGCGGCTGCCAGGTGCCGCATCCGGTCCTTCGGATACCTTCCTGGGAACGCTCTTTCTGGCGACGGCTATCCACCAGAACGGCCACAGCTGCCCAGAACTCATTCAGTGAGATTGATCCCTAATTATCTCCGTTCCAGCAAGGAGATGGAGGCATAACGGCCTGTCACCGTTGTGGTTTGTTCCGCTACTGTGTTTCTGTATAATTCTAGAACTGAATTTCGTTGAAAACGGCGTAATCGAACGAATCCATGTAATGAGCAAGAAGTCGCCAAGGTAGTACAAACACCAATATAACAAAGTAAAGGACCATATTTTGTAAAACACACACACACACACACACTCACACACACACACACACACACACACACTGTTGAATCAAATCATTATAACGATCTGCTTAATACAGTGTTCGAGTTCCTTCGGGACGCGAAACAGCAGCGATTCCGCATGACTTGGATTCAAGAGGTCCTTGAAAGGTTTCTAGAGGTATGTGGCACTAGATATCTGCACCCAGTTCCCGTAAATTAGTGTCCGGTGGTTTGGTGGCACGGATATGACGCCCGATTTAAGTGGCTAATCACCGTCCTCAAATCACAGGAACACGATTATTGTTTGTAATTACGAAATAGACTCTAGAAATGCTGTGAGGTTGCTCAAAAATATTCATTGATTTTCCGTGAACTACTTTATTGTTTCTTGTCACAGCGCTTTTCGGAATTATACCATCATCTGAAGACCAGATAAATAAACAAGTCTCTTTTCACATATGGTGGGTATTTAAAGACTCCTATGATGGTCATTACAATAAAACAATAGTCAAGAATAATACAATGTGATCCTCCGATACATACTATAGTGTAAATATGTAGAACACGACTTTGTCACAGCAGTCATATGTCGTCAATTGAAGCTTATGCTTCATCAATTTGGTTGGTTGGTTGGTTTCGGGGAAGGAGACCACACAGCGAGGTCATCGGTCTCATCGGATTAGGGAAGGATGGGGAAGGAATTCGGCCGTGCCCTTTCAGAGGAACCATCCAGGCATTTGCCTGGAGTGATTTAGGGAAATCACTTCATCAATTTGGGGCAACGGCCTAGCCGCAGTGGATATAAATATATACGGTTACAAAAAAAAAAAATGTTCCCGTGAGATCACCGAAGTTAAGCGCTGTCGGGCATGGTCGGCACTTGGATGGGTGACCGTCCAGGCCGCCATGCACTGTTGCCATTTTTCTGGGGGCACTCAGCCTCGTGATGCCAATTGAGGAGCTACTCGACCGAATAGTAGCGGCTTCGGTCAAGATTACCATCATTGCGACCGGGAGAGCGGTGTGCTGACCCCACGCTCCTCCTATCCGCATCCTCCTCTGAGGATGACACGGCGGTCGGATGGTCCCGGTAGGCCACTCGTGGCCTGAAGACGGAGTGCTTCATCAATTTAAAGCTTAATCCCAATAAGAAGCATAACAGGCATAAGGCTGGACTGTCGACTCAAGCCAAACTGTCTGTGATTCAGAAGAATCTAGAGGTAACAAAATGGTTGCATTACCTCTATCAGCCATGTGTGTATGATAATAAGATGTATGGTATGCCAAGTGTCTCCACCTATATAGGTGGATGGATTACGGTGCTACCGGACGTGTGCAACGAAAACTTCTACTCCACTGAATTCCTACTCCTTACCTCACGAGATCAGTATAAGGTTAACTCCATATGGCTGTGTACCATCAAGACTGAACGGCTCTCCAAAAATTCATAAGTGAAGTGTTCCATAACGTCCAATGGTGTGTTCATAATTCAGATGACTTCATCAAAGTCACACTGAGTGTAATGTTAAACTATGCGTTCAGGATCATCCATGGGCAACCACGATGTATTCGCATAACAGTCGTGCTTTATCAAATTTCTCTGAGCACTACGGGACTTAACATCTGAGGTCATCATTGCCCTAGAACTTAGAATTACTTAAACCTAACTAACCTAAGGACATCACACTCATCCATGACCGAGGCAGGATTCGAACCTGCGGCCGTAGCGATCGCGCGGTTCCAGACTGAAGCGCCTAGAACCAACCGCTCGGCCACAGCGGCCGGCACGTGGTTTCTCTTGAAAAAAAAATCTATCTATGACAGTGTAAAAAATTACTGAAGCTAATGGTACAGAATTTGAAATGTCACTGTGTAACATAATCTGTGCTTGTCCCAGGTCTTCAGTCTTTCGACTGGTTTTAACCTCTTCTTTCTTCGAACTAAACTATTCGTCTCTGCGCCTACCAACAACAGCTTCTTGATCTGTTCTACATATCTCAAGCACCGTGGATTGCACGTGCGTGCGCACGGGTGGTGTGGCGCGTGAGAGAGAGAGAGAGAGAGAGAGAGAGAGAGAGACAGAGAGTGATGGATCAGGGATCAAGTAAGAAAAGTCGTCTTTTTTGCCCGACTTTTAGGTCCCGGCCCCGTTTACATTTTAAGGCTCGATTTTATGTAAACTGGATGAGCCGGATGAAATCAGAAAACATCCAGGAGTAATATGGTTTAACATAGTAGATGCATGGAAAAATCTAGATGATGTCTTTATCCAGCAGTTGATCATGATTTTATAAAATTGTTATATGAACCATAATGTGTCCCAGAGACTTATATGAAGCATAACATGTGCCACAGGCTTTCTGTGAATGGTATTCGTCAGTAAGAAAGTTTAATGTTTCAAATAGCCCTGTCTTCTTCGCAGAGTATTCATTTTTTCTGTTCTGGCACTCCCTGCGTTCGCAATGTGCTGCGAGTGGGCGCCAAACTCTACGATCCGCTCATCATACAGCGAGGAATGGTCGCTTTAACGCCGTCACTGAATAAACTGTAAATCATGAGAAAGTAAACGACAACATCGGACACTGTCTACAAATACTACTACTCTGAAGCAGGAGAGCTACGACCAGAAGCGGTTTGCCTGACGTCCACCCCTGAAGGCAGCCTAGAGACGGAGTACCTATTCCCATGAATATATTGCTAACACTCACCTGAGGGGGGGGGGGGGGGGTGGAATCTTTACGCGTTAATTTTTTGGCATATTGCCACGGCCGGCCGGCAGCGGCAGGGGGATGAAGTTTCGGAGCCGGAAGCCCGCCGGCACGTGTCCTCGCCTCCCTCCGCCCCCTCCCCACCCCCTCACCAGCCTGGCCTTATCGACTGGAGCGGCGAGCGCGTCTGCGCGGGTTGTGCTCCACGGGCAACGCACAGCATCCCAGCGCCGTCGGCTGCGTGTGCCGTCACCGCTGGAAAGTCGTCAAAAGCCGCCAGCGCTCACAAGAGCGCCTCGCTTCTACGGGAATTCCTTGCACGAAGCCTTCCCCGGGCCTCGTCACATATCCTCGCCCCAGGCCCCGTTCCATACATCTCTCTCTCTCTCTCTCTCTCTCTCTCTCACACACACACACACATTTCATCCACAGCAACATAGCTTGTGGAAGGCGAAAATCGATTTCAGCTGTCGCGTATGTATACTGCCCTTGAATGGATGTTCCCAGCTCGATATATCGATTTATCGAGCGTAAGGTGCCGCCCCACATCCCTCCCCAAAAAAAATCTTATCCCTGCTAATTAATGCTAGCCAGATTGTTTTATTACCCCCAGCTAGATAGCGAAGTAATCAGTAATGGAGCTTAATTGCATCCAACATTTTGTAGACTTGTAACGTCTACAAAAGACTGGACAGTCCTACTGCTGTGGACTGAATGCTTTACCACAAGCTACTGATTGTGTTCCAGAGCCTCAGCCACCAGAGGAGAGGAGTATAGCTGTAAGCAGATCGATAGCTCGATTTTGCTAATTCAGTAAATACATCCGCATTTCTTTATCTCTTTCCATCTCTGCAATTAAATAAACGAAATGAATAATTTCTCGGTCATTCTAGTACTACTTCTCTTCCTTAGCAGGACATAAAAACAGTACGTCCACATTACAAAACTTTTGAAAAACATGTATCAATCTGACACCCAACCACGACTCAAACGGTATAGAACGACCACGACTCAAATGGTATAGAACGCTTACATGAAGAAAAATTCGATTACGGCGGCTAAAATACGACAACCAAACCCTCAACTAAAATGCGGCAACCAAACCCGCATGTTCACAATCGGTACTGAAATGTGTACATGAGCAATTAAAAGCAATAAATACAGTACATCATCCAGCGATTACATGCCCTGCAGACCAAGCGATGGTTCCACAAACTGCCCATTCCTTTCTGTTGTGTACTCGGTTCCTCTAAGCGTCTTCTGTCTCTAGAGGTGTCAGGTCCTTCGCCAGGTCGTCCATCCAGCGCTGCCTCCGTCGTCGGCCGGCCGGGGTGGCCGAGCGGTTCTAGGCGCTACAGTCTGGAACCGCGCCACCGCTCGGTATTTGGTTTCCCCTCAAGGGCCCTTCTTCTGTCATTCGGGCTACATAGCTTACTCACAGCATTCCTCTGCTCTTCAGCTTCTGTAGGCTTGTTGGTTGTTGCATCAAGAGATTGACTTCCTCATTCTTCCTTCTCCTCCATTCTCCTTTATCTAAGACCGTTCCCTGTATCTACCTTATTATTCTTCTTTCATATATTAATGGTTTTCCCTTTTCTCATTTCATCATCTTCCACGCTGATCTTACTGTTCGCTGATGTTGATTTTGAGCTGAGAGTCTCCCTAGGCGAATGCATGCATTTCATTCCCACTGTTATTCTTTCCTTGACGTCAATCATTCTTCTGTTGTCACTGGTAAACCAAGACCCCACATATTTGAACTGGTAAACTCTCTTGAACCCCGTGGCACCTATCTCAAGAAATTCTTCCCGCTCTTGACTTCTTCCTAAAAGCATGAACTCCATTTTACATTGATTCGTCTTCAACCCAATCTTCTGTGCGTAACTGTCCACTTCCTGGCACCTTTCTTTCAAAGCATGGCTTGATTCGCTTGGTAGTACAATACAGTGCAGTCACATTAACCTGACCACCTGTCAAAGGCCTGAAGAACCACATTCTGCAGCGCAGACCGCTGCGAGACATGGAGGAGGAGAGTCAGTGAGGTTTTGTTCAAAATGTTCAAATGTGTGTGAAATCTTATGGGACTTAACTACTACGATGCGCAACATCTCTGAGACTGACGAGTAGTTCCAATTCTTCAGTTAACTAAGGTGCAAGTTTCCTGCTTACTATTCAGGTGTTTAGTGGAGCATATTTGTCATAAGTCGAGTAAGATTGTCACTAAATCCATGACGTTTTTCGTTTATGTTCAATAAGCGAATAGAAGACACTCGTGCTCAGAAATTAAGGATAATGCTGATAGATGGTGAAACAACGCTCTGGTGGGCGGTTTGCGGGTTTAAATCACCTCGGGGTATGACCATGCGCCGCATTCGACCTGCGGTCGTCGCACGGTGGCGCTGGCAGCAGTCCACATATGCAGAGGTGTGTTGGTGCATGCCAGAGTAAGGTGCAGCGAGTAAATGTGCACACGTTTTCAGACGTTATAATGGTGACTGTGTGTTGAAAATGGCTCAAAGAACACACAGTGATGGCGTTATGAGGGGTACAATACTAGGGCGACTGGAGGCTGGTCAAACACAGCAGGTCGTAGCATGGGCCCTCCGTGTGTCACAAAGTGTGGTCTCAAGATTATGGCAACGATTTCAGCAGACAGGAAACGTGTTCAGGCGCTACAGTACGGGACGTCCACAGTGTACAACACCACAAGAAGACCGATATCTCACCATCAGGGCCCGCAGACGGCCACGGAGTACTGCAGGTAGCCTTGCTCGGGACCTTACCGCAGCCACTGTAACAGTTGTCTCCAGACACACAGTCTACAGACGACTGAGCAGACACGGTTTATACGCGCGGTGACCTGCAAGGTGCTTTCCATTGACCCCTGGTCACAGGAGAGCCCGTAAAGACTGGTGTCAAGAACACAGTAATGGTCATTGGAACAGTGGTCCCAGGTTATGTTCATGGACGAGTCCAGGTATAAACTGAACAATGATTCTCGCCGGGTTTTCATCTGGCGTGAACCAGGAACCAGATACCAACCCCTTAATGTCCCTGAAAGGGACCTGTATGGAGGTCGTGGTTTGATGGTGTGGGGTGGGATCATGATTGGTGCACGTACACTCCAACATGTCTTTGACAGAGGAACTGTAACTGGTCACGTGTATCGGGACGTCATTTTACACCAGTATGTCCGCCTTTCCAGGGGTGCAGTGGGTCCCACCTTCCTCCTGATGGACGATACCGCACGGCCCCACCGAACTGCTATCGTGGAGGAGTACCTTGAAACAGAAGATATCAGGCGAATGGAGTGGCCTGCCTGTTCTCCAGACCAAAACCCCATCGAGCACGTCTGATATGCTCTCAGTCGACGTATCGCTGCACGTCTTCAAACCCCTACGACACTTCAGGAGCTCCGACAGGCACTGGTGCAAGAATGGGAGGCTATACCCCAGCAACTGCTCGACCACCTGATCCAGAGTATGCCAACCCGTTGTGCGGCCTATGTACGTGTGGATGGTGATCATATCCCATATTGATGTCGGGGTACATGCGCAGGAAACAGTGGCATTTTGTAGCACATGTGATTCGGAACAGTTTTCTCAACTTATCACCAATACCACAGACTTACAGATCTGTGATGTGTGTGTTACCTATGTGCTTACGCTATCAGCACCAATTTTGTGTAGTGCCACGTTGTGTGGCACCACACTCTGCAATATCATTAATTTATGAGTATGAGTGTATTTCTTGCAACTCGGTTACAATTTCAGTAAAATTAATGTGTTTGAAGCCTCGGTATGCGAACTGTTGCCGTTTCTTTCTGGGACATTCTAGCGAGTACGTCATGAAAATTATGTCGTGGGCGGATTATGCCAGGTGCACATATTTGAGAGGTATGAATTACGCTGGGGATTTCGTTGCAAATACGATAGGTAGAAGGACGGTGCCGGCCGCTGTGGCCGAGCGGCTCTAGGCGCTTCAGTCCGGAACCGCACTGCTGCTACGGTCGCAGGTTCGAATCCTGCCTCGGGCATGGATGTGTGTGATGTCCTTAGGTTAGTTAGGTTTAAGTAGTTCTAAGTCTAGGGGACTGATGACCTCAGATGTTAAGTCCCATAGTGCTTAGAGCCGTTTGAACCATTTAGAAGCACTGTGAAGCAGCGACACAGCATCACGGTGGCCTGCTCTTTTCCGTGAAGGTTGGGTAAACACTGAGGACGACCCAAGAAGTGGAAGGCCATCAACTGCGACAGACTACACCTCTCCGGTTGCTGCTAATGACATTTCGAGAGAGGATCGACGAAAAACATGTGAGGAAATTGCATGTGACGCCAGAATGTCTGTCACTTCAGTTTGGAGAATCATAACTGTAATGTTAAAAATGAAAAAAAGATGCTGCCAGGTGTATACCTCATGATCTGAGTGGAGAGCAAAAAGAAGATCGCACAAGAATAGCAGAAGAATTGCTTCAACGTTATCAAAGAGAAGGAGAACAGTTTATGCCAAGGACTGTTGCACTTGATGAAGCCCGAATACGAGATCCCGAGCCAGAACTGAAGTATCAGTAGTCACATTCATGACAAGATCCGACTGAGCACTTTTTCGAATGGCTGACTGTTTCACGAAAGCCAACGCTGTGCGACTTGGGGAAAATCCCACGCCTCATGCCCGTGAATTTATTCATGCCTCTTGCACAGAAATTCACTAAACGCCCACCCGTCCACAGAAGAACGTTCTATCCAATGCTAAGCTATACGAAGTAGATGACAGAAGTAGGTGTAACGAAGGAAACGTAAGTACACAAACGGACGCGCTTGTCACTGCCCGTGAGAGACGTGCACCAATTACAAGGGCGTGCTCACAAGTAATGCCTCCGGACTTTTTTCTGTGAAAACTCTTAAAGCTTTTTAAATAAAATTTATTAACATTCAATTTCTTTATTCTTCATGTCTACGTATTTATTTCGCAACATAATCACCCTAGCGACGAACACATTTCTCCCATCTACAGACCAGTTTGTTGATACCGTCAATGTAGAATATTTGACTTCGTTGAAGGAGTTACGACCTCACATCTTTCTGCACCGCTTCATCACTATCAACACGATATCCTAGAAGGTGCCCTTCAAGTTATGGAAATAGATGAAAATCTGACGATGCCAAGACGGGACTGTATGGAGGATGACCGATGTCAGTGAACGGGTTGTCGGAGATGTCACAGTGCTCGTGTGTGGTCTAGGATCGTCATGCTGAAGGAGAGAGTACGGCATGTGTAGACGAACTCTTCGAATTCGAAACTCGAGTACAGCATGCTGTTTCTCACGCACCGCCATGTTACACGCTACAATTCCGAGCGCTCTAGCGGCATACGCTTGCGACTTACGTGAGCGAAGCCGGAAAGCCAACTGGGAAATATCATGAAATATAATACATCAATCGATCTTGTGAACTGAATAAAAAATTCAGAGGCATTACTTTTCAGCACGCCCTCGTAATTTCCTTGTGCCAGATAGATTAAGAAATGGTTCAAATGGCTCTGAGCACTATGGGACTCAACTGCTGAGGTCATTAGTCCCCTAGAACTTAGAACTAGTTAAACCTAACTAACCTAAGGACATCACAAACATCCATGCCCGAGGCAGGATTCGAACCTGCGACCGTAGCGGTCTTGCGGTTCCAGACTGCAGCGCCTTTAACCGCACGGCCACTTCGGCCGGCAGATAGATTAAGAAAGCGAGAACTTCAATCGTCCATGTTGTGGTGGGTGAAGCGTATGGATTTGAAATAGATTCTTTAAATTTTATGATTTTATTCGTGTATTATGAGACTAATATGCGTAGATAAAACAGTGATCCAGTGTTACCGTATAAAAATCGTACGTCTCAATGACAACAAAATTATACCCATACTAGTGTGTTCCTTTACATTATATTTTCCTTTGAATTAATACCCGGAATTTTTTTTAACAGCAGAAGCCCCGTTTCCTACAAGTTCGAAAACTGTGTGTTACACAGGGACTATGACGGATAACTTGCCATAACCTGTTATAAACTTGTTCTTTGGAAATATCTGAACGAACTCTTTAATGATGTCGCATCCAATAATCAAACGTAAAGGCATATAGGTCCTCATCCCAAAAGCCGGGTTTGAACACAGTTTTATAAGAGATAGTATGACCAATTTCTGCGTCCTCTTATCGAGATCAGCTAGCTACTCCCAGCGGTGTGAGAGTTTAAGATGCAATCCACGGGTTTACAATACGTAAGAAAAACTGATCTCAATTCAAATGGTTCAAATGGCTGTGAGCAATATGGGACTTAACATCTGAGGTCATCAGTCCCCTAGAACTTAGAACTACTTAAACCTAACTAACCTAAGGACATCACACACATCCATGCCCGAGGCAGGATTCGAACCTGCGACCGTAACAGTCGCGCGGTTCCAGACTGAAGCGCCTAGAACCGCTCGGCCACTGCGGCCGGCTGGAAAAAGTACAAAGAAGGTAAAATGACTTATTTCCAAACTTCCTTTGCGAGAAAAGGCAAGGAAGAAATAGTGTCGCAAACGCTCGACAGTTTACACAATGTTTCAGCAATGGAGTGTGCCAATGTGGGAACACTGCAAGCAAACAGAGCATCCAAATGCGAAATTTAATGAACCAAAACCGGCCGCAGCGCCACTGGCTGCTGCTTCGCGGGCAGAGTTTCAGTAACGAGAGTAAGATGTCAATAATACGAGTACGTCAGAAAGAAACCAATAACACACACAATCCATTACCTCTACTGTCGAAAACAACAAACGCACCGCAGTCCAAAGAGAGCGTTCATGGAAATGCTCAGCCAAACGAAGCATCCCGTAGGCAACAACAGACTCTCAATAAAAGTGCGTATAAAATGGCAAAAAATTAGGTAACATTCATGATTTGCGTAGTTTTGTGTTTTCAATCGGAAAGATTTTTCTCAATTAAAAAATAAAAATAAAAAAAACATTCAAGTGCGGGTATGAGTCGGGCTCTAGCGATTCCGCGCAAACTTACTTACGTACAATGTTCAGTCACATTAATGTGACCACCAGTCAAAAGTCTGAATAACCGTCTTTTGCAACGCGAGACGTGCAGGAAGAGAGTCAGTCAGGTTCTGGAAGGTAGCGATAGGAATGTGGAGATATGCCGACTGCAGTGCCCTGACCAGCTGCGTTGGGTTTCTCAGTTGGGTACCAATGGCTCGGCGTGGCCCCTCAAGTTCTCGATTGGGTTTACATCCGGGGAGTTTGACGGTGAGGAGAGTGCGGTAACTCACCCTGGTGCTCTTACAACAACGCATGTACACAGCAAGCTGTGTGTCACGTTGTATTATTCTGTTGGCAGCTGCCATGGTACCGAGGAAAAACAAAGTGCATGTAGAAGTGGACATGGTTCCCAAGGTTATAAGCATAATTATGTGGATTCATCAAGCCTACCATAATGCCGAAATCACCTACGTCAGGGCTTCCCAACCTGTGGTCCGCGTATCCCTTAGGGGTCGGCCGGCTCTTTCTAGGGGGTCCGCAGCCACCTTTCACCAAATCGTGTAAAATAATGAGTAAAATTATTGAATAAAAAATGTGAAAATCAAATTCATCACTTTTTTTTCGTGTGAAAAACATGTGTACTTTTACTTCAGGTCGTATCAGTTACTGTGCTCTTGACTGACTAGGGGTCCGCCATGGATTTTCAACTGAAGAAGGGGTCCGCCAGCTGAAAAGGTTGGGAAGCCCTGACCTAAGGAATTCCACGAGAACATTCCCGAGACCACAACGCTCCCTCCTCCGGCCTGGACCCTTCCGATTATTATTTCGCTGTGTTTGCTTTCAGACGTTTCTCGCCGTATACACCAACGGCCATCTGCCAGATGGTGCATAAAACGTGATTCATCTGAAAACACCACCTGTCGCCACTCAGTGGACGACCAGCTGCGGTACTGGCGTGCAAATTCCAGCCTTGGTCGGTATGGGTGCATGAAGCGGAGGCCCACAGGCAGAAAAGTTAGCTAACCAGTCGTTGATCAACCACTCTTGGTAGCCCGTTGTTCACCTGGGCGGTCATTTGCTCAACAGGTGCGCTTTTCCTCGCCCATACACTTCTCCTAAAACAAAAACAAAAAAAAAAACAAAAAAAAGGTTCAAATGGCTCTGAGCACTATGGGATTTAACTTCTGAGGTCATCAGTCCCCTAGAACTTAGAACTACTTAAACTTAACAAACCCAAGGACATCACACACATCCATGCCCGAGGCAGGATTCCAACCTGCGACCGTAGCGGTCGCGCGGTTCCAGACTGTAGCGCCTAGAACAGCTCGGCCACCCCGCCCGCTACACATCTCCGTAGCCCTTGTTCATCCCTGTTATCTACGGCCCGTGGTGCACCATAGTTGCCTCGGAACCAGTTTGGGACAGTTCTGTTTCAACTCAGTATTAAGAAAACAGCCTTAATCACATTTTTTAAATTTATTTAGTGCCGACCGATTTCAGCCCAAAGCAGGTGTCATCTTCAGGGCGAACATACTGTGAAATTACAATATATATCTTAGAGAAAACTAATGATAACCACCTTATAAGAGTAGATTACGTAAATATAATATTTTACCCGCTGGTCGACTGCTAGTGGCGTCACGTCTACCACGGTGTGGCAGGAGACGGTAAGGAATTTACCTTTTGCCTGGGTTTATGTAGCAAGCTATAAGCACCTGGACTAGAAGGCTCTGTATATACGATTACAGATAGGCACACTTAAACTTGTTACGTTATTACATAATAGAAATAGGATATAAAAAAGCACAAAATAAATAGAATACGGACAGGAAATTGTTTCCTTCCCTCATTGTATATTACGAATGCAAATAAGGTAACTTACTAACGTTCTTTTATGAGTTTGACGTTGAAAAGTTTTTTCACATACTTTCTAATGTTTATTTATGTAACAGCTTTTTTTTTTAATGAACATGGTTTCCTTAAATTGTAAACTTAACACAAATTATATTTATATTTCAATTTTGAAGCCTATACGTCTACTATTCGTCACCGCTGGAGGCGTTGCTTACTCTCACGTGATCATAGCTTGCTATATAAACCCAGGCATAAGTTAAATTCTTTAGTCTCCTGCAGCTGGCCGAGCGGTTCTAGGCGCTTCAGCCCAGAACCGCGCTGCTGCTACCAGCAGTCGACGAGCACGTAAAACATTATATTTACGTAATCCGCTCTTATAAGATGGTTGTCATCAGTTTTGTCTAAGATATATATTGTAATTTGAAAGTATGTTCGTCCTGAAGATGGCACCTGCGATGGGCTGAAACCGGCCGGCACTAAATACATAAAAAAAAAACGCGACGAAGGCTGTTTTCTTTATACTAAGTTAATTTTACATCAATCGCTGTTTCTCCACAACCATGTTGTCCAAACGTCAGTTCTGTTTTGCCACGCACGGTATACTTTAACCATGGCGCGGCGAGAACAGTTTAGAAACTTACTCGTTTCGGGAATGCTTCCACCCTTGGCCAGAAAGTCGATGATCATGCCCTTTTGCATAACGTACATCGCTCAGTTTCCACATTACGACGTCGTCTGCACTGTTTACCGCGTCCCCCGACAGGCTTTTGGGACTGTTCACGACCACCCTGTATAGCCCTCATGACACGCACAATTTTGTGTTTTTAATCTGAAACCACTTTCGCAATCGAAAAAAACCGGACAAGTGCGATTGGAGTCGCGCTCTGCGCCTTCCGTACAAACTTAATTGCGTATGAGTGAGTTTGCGAGTAGCAAAAAATGTGGTATAAATGGTCATATCTTTTGACTGCAGTGATTTAGAAGTTTAATTTTTTTTTACACGGCCAGAGGTCTGTAGATTTTAGTATTTGGCATAAATTGCAACTTGATACCCCTTCCCGTTCCTTAGAAAAAGGTGTCTTAACACACAGATAGCAAACAAAGTGATTCTATAAGGGTTCAGTTTTTACCGACTGATGTACGGAACCCTAAAAATAATTGACTTTTAATAGTCCATGGTGCTCTTCCGTCTCATCCTGGTGGTCAAATTCAATTAAAACGTATTCAGGTCAAAAAATAATGTGGTGGCAGCATTAGCGGCAGTGATCTTTCGGACGCAGGAAACAGCTACGTACAGCGTAATAAAGGCAGAATAAACAAATCTGAGCAGGCCGGTGTGGCCGAGGGGCTCTAGGCGCTTCAGTCTGGAACCGCGAGACCGCTACGGTCGCAGGTTCGAATCCTGCCTCGGGCATGGATGTGTGTGATGTCCTTAGGTTAGTTAGGTTTAACTAGTTCTAAGTTCTAGGGGACTAATGACCTCAGAAGTTGAGTCCCATAGTGCTCAGAACCATTTGAGCCATTTTTGTTTTGTTTTGTTTTGTTTTTGTTAGCTCCGGAGACAGCTGCTCGCCAACGCTCCAAGATGTCTCATTTTACGAGTAAATGTGGTGATGTGCCTGGTACTTCTTGAGGAAGATTAAGTGAACCTGACTGTAAAGCCGAATCCCTTTAGAGTGAAGTTTCGAATGTATGATTAAAAACGACAGTCGCGTATAGCGAACAACTCTTTCTCCAAAACAATCTTACCGCTTCAAATCCTTCTGCAGGAATAACACAAGAACACATGCACGCTGGATAAGAAATATTTTTCGAAGCTTTTGAAATGTTAGCGGAGAAACAACTAGTGGCACAAAATAAACTAACTGACCATCAAGAAATCGACGAAGAAAGGCTGTTTGAAGAAACCGCAGAAGTCGTCTTCAGCAGGCGATTATGAGCCCGAAGAAAAGCAGTCGATAGTGGACACTAATCATCAGGATTACGACATTAGGGTCTTCAGTCTATCGAGAGAACAACCAGAATGGAATCTCGTAATTTGCACAGTCACAACAGCTCTGTTGTTTGAATTATGGTTCATATGGTTCAAATGGCTCTGAGCACTATGGGCCTTAACATCTCAGGTCATCAGTCCCCTAGAACTTAGAACTACTTAAACCTAACTAACCTAAGGACATCACACACATCCATGCCCGAGACAGGATTCGAACCTGCGACCGTAGCGGTCGCGCGGTTCCAGACTGAAGCGCCTAGAACCGCTCGGCCACAACGGCCGGCTTGAATTATGTGCAAATGAAAAAAAAAGGTATCGGCATCGAGATGCGTTCCACGGAACTCGCGCATATGAGACTAATCCGAATGATCACACAAAGGTTGGAAGCACGCCTAAAACTTTCAAACTTGATTTTCTCGAAAACGGTTGAGATTGCGTCTTCCCCTCCTGTTCACAAATGTTGAAGCCCTATTCGTGTCCTACACATTCTGTCAATATGAATCAAATATATGAGGAGAAGTCCGTACGGTCCTCTTGTTAGTGGTGGAATTACGATCATGCACGTGGTAAAGTTTGAGTCGTATATATAGACGACTGTCTGACGCAAAAAAAAAACTGTCAACACGCTTATATGTGTACATATGTACATATTAAGGTACCAAATATAAAAATACGACCACACAAATGAAGAAAAACATCTGCGATTACACCAGTTACTCCCTGCGCATGGGTGATAAAATGGCGCATCAGCTGTAACTTGTGATAAAGAATATATGAAGGCCTGTGATCAATTTGTGTGCTTCTAACTTGCAGCTAGAGCCAGTGAAGTGTTTGTGGAAATTGGAAATTTGTGGTAAGTTCATATGGGACCAAACTGTTGAGGTCATCGGTTCCTGCCGGCCGCTGTGGCCGAGCGGTTCTAGGCGCTTAAGTCCGGAACCGCGCGACTGCTACGGTCGCAGGTTCGAATCCTGCCTCGGGCATGGATGTGTGTGATGTCCTTAGGTTAGTTAGGTTTAAGTAGTTCTAAGTTCTAGGGGAATGATGACCTCAGATGTTAAGTCCCATAGTGCTCAGAGCCATTTGAACCCTCGTCGGTCCCTGGGCTTACACACTATTTAATCTAACTAACCACCGATCTGCATAAGATCTCCATACTGCCGTCTCCAGAATGTCCTCTGTATCACGAGATGGGTTCGATCATGAAAAAGAACATTTAAAAGAGTGTGCAAAATTAAGTGATTATAATTGAATCAGCAGTGTACTGGAAAGCAAGAAGGCATATGACAGTAAGTTAAGCGCTCCAGCATTAAAGTAATAATAATATTTACACAAAAGTTCCACTGCTTCTTTCTTGGATTTTATACAACTTCTGAGAATTTGGTGATTTCTAGAAATCGCAGAGGTTACGACTACCTTTGGCTTTCTTCCGATTAGATTCTGATAATTATTTCAGGGTTTGACAGGCATTTAGAGCTAGCTAATTTCAGGGCGGATTACATTAATGCCGCTAACGTGAGGCATCTCCCTGAGACAATAACGTGATATCTGTGCTCTCAGATTTTTGTGGGGCAATTGGTGACAGTAATAGCTAATTCCGAGGGCTGTAAGAGCCCCTAGATAGGAGGTCCGCAAATACGGTATGTATGTTACCGAGCAACAGGTTTTAATTTTACAGATAAGCAGATCAGTTTGCAACTAGACTCCGTTTTAATTAAGATGGGGGGGGGTCTCACCTTGCACCCTCTCCGTGGGAAAATTAATTACCATTTTCGATTTCCCTCAGGCATTCGAAATTGTCGTAACACGCAGAGGATTCTCAATCGATTAATTTACAAACTGGGGATGTAGACAGGGATTACAACACATAATGGAAAAAGTTATAAAGATAACTATTGTATATTAAAACAAAGAACTCTTATACGAATTCGCCAAAAGCAAAACAATGACATCACAGTGTGGTTACTGGGAGACAGCACCTCAGTACCGGGAAAGGTTTTAAAATTACCATTGGCTGCATTTTTGCTTCGCGGAAATCCCACGAAACTGTATTTTCTGCGGTGTTTTCTGTTTCGTCGTGTCGCCTAAGTTCATCTTTCAATTTTGCAGTTATGAAGAGGATTAGGGAAACAGAGTTTTCTCTTCCGCTCTCTGGCTGTATGCTTTTGGGGCCGACTGTTCAGGTACAAAAGCAATATTCCCTGTCGACGTAGTCTGCTACAGCTGCCGAGCAATGACAGTTAGCACCGTGCCCTGACCTAACTTGCCAAAGGGCTCTTTTTTTACGGTTACGAGATATCTTGAATGTCTCCAAATTAATTTACAGTACAGCATGAATATGGTACACAGATACCACAAATTTTCTGAATGACAACCCTCTGCCGTAATAGTTGACACTGGTTAGATTAAAAACGTCCCTTTATTTTACATTCACTACAGTACAGTAAAGGCTGAGTAGCCATTTTCAAATGACTGCATTGCAGAACCATCGAATGGCCATCTTCGGATTACAGTATTCATCAGGACAAACAACGGTAAAAATGTTGGTAGTTGGTGGAACTTTACAACCAAAGACACGTGTTTGTTGAATAGCAGCGTACTGCTTCTTTATTTTCAAACTTGGAAGATCTGAAAAAATCCCTGAGAAATGCGGAGAACCGTTTGGATGATGCTGACTGTTCTTTCTCGGTATTTTGTCTCTTACACTCATGTGAGAAACGTCATGGGTTAGCGATACGCACATATACAGATGGCGGTAGTATTGGAACACAAGGCATAGGAGGGCAGTGCATTGGTGGCTGTCACTTATACTCAGGTGATTCATGTGAAAAGGTTTCCGTCGTGATTAAGGCCGCACAACGGGAATTAACACAGTTTGAACAAGGAATGGTAGTTGGAGCTAGACACATGGGACATTCCACTTCGGAAATCGTTAGGGAATTCAACATTCTGAGACCCAAACTCTCAAGAGTGTGCCGAGAGTAGCAAATTTCAGGCATTAACTCTCGCTGTGGACAACGCAGTGGCCTACAACCTTCACTTAACGACCGAGAGCAGCAGCGTCTGTGTAGAGTTGTCAATTCTTATAGCCAAACCAACTGTGTGATATATCAGCAGAAATCAACGTGTGTCATACGATAAAAGTATCCGTTAGGACAGTGTGGTGAAATCTGGCGTCAGTGGGCTACGGCAGCAGACGACCGAAGCGAGTACCTTTGCCAACAGCACGACATCGCCGCAGCTGCTCTCCTGGGCTCGTAACCGTATCTGCTGGACCACAGACAACGGGAAAACTGTGGCCTGGTCAGATGAATTCCGGCTTCACTTGGTAATAGCTGATGGTAGGATTCGAGTGTGCCGCAGACTTTATGACACCATGGATGGTTCAAATGGCTCTGACCACTATGGGACTTAACTTCTGAGGTCATCAGTCCCCTAGAACTTAGAACTACTTAAACCTAACTAACCTAAGGACATCACACATCACACATACCAGAGGCAGGATTCGAACGTGCGACCGTAGCAGTCGCGCCGTTTCGGAATGACCGCCTAGAACCGCTAGACCACCGCGGCCGGCGACACTATGCACCCAAGTTGTCAACAAGGCACTGTGTAAATTGGAGGGGGCTCCATAATGGTGAAATGAAATGTCATGTGGCTAGGGCCTCCCGTCGGGTAGACCGTTCGCCGGGTGCAAGTCTCGATTTGACGTCACTTCGGCGACTTGCGCGTCGATAGGGATGAAGTGATGATGATTAGGACAACACAACACCCAGTCCCTGAGCGGAGAAAATCTCCGACCCAGCCGGGAATCGAACCCGGGACCTTAGGATTGACATTCCGTCACGCTGACCACTCAGCTACCGGGGCCGGACTCCATAATGGTGTGGACTGTGTTTACATGGAATGGACTGGGTTCTCTGGTCCAACTGAACGGATCACTGAGTGGAAATATATTCGGCTCCTTAGAGACCATCTGCAGCTATTCGTGACCTTCATGTTCTCAAACAACGATGCGCCATATCACCGGATCTCAACTGTCTGGTGAGACAGATCGCCCGACAAGAATGCCATCACACATTTATGAGACATAATCAAGAGAGCAGTTCGTGCACAAAATCCTGCATCGGCAATACTTTCGCAATCACGGGCGGCTATAGAGGCGGCAGGGCTCAATATTTCTGCTGGGGACTTCCAACGACTTGTGGAATCCATGCCACGTCGAGTTGCTGCACTAAGCCCGGCAAAAAGAGATCCGACACGATATTAGGAGGTATCCCATCACTTTTGTCACCTCCGTGTAAATTTCTCACTTCTGACAGAGCAGACACCGCTCAGATATTTGCACATTTCTTTGAGCGCCACAGTTGCTTGACGTTTCAGTCCGGACGCACTAGTACCGTCCGAACTCATACAGGAATCAATAATTTGGGAGTAGGAGTTAATGGACGAAAAACGCTGCATTGCTGCGAGCAGTAAGTTGAGTATTTGGGTTGGACGAAAAGCGTGGCTGGATGGCCGAGGCGGTTAAGGCAGCCGTTCTAGAGAGCACAGCATCTGGATTCGAGTCCCGGTCCAGCAGAAATTTTCAACTTTCGCCACTGCATTACCACATGGCCTGTGCGGCTCAAAATCACGAGTTCCAACACTCCTTTCCCTTTCTTTCACCATCCTCTATTTCATGTGTATGTATCCTCATGAAGTCTAATGGAAGTTGCAACATCACGCTATATACTCTTCATTATGCCAAGATAAGTTATACTACGCATTGCTTCTCTAGGGCTCTTACTACAGTTCGAACTGAAACAGAATCAGAAGTTTTCTCAAAATCTTCGAATCCCAGTGAGGTAATTCGCACTGACTGCTGCTTTGTATGACTTGTTCACGATTTGCAAATGGTCCGTTGTCCTATAGGCACACCTACTGGGGTCAGCTTGCTCCCTTGCCTTTGCCTTTTTTCCTAAGCCGTCCACGACAATTTTAAAGAATATTTTGTAGATTACAGAAAGAAGACTGACGAGTATATAATTTTTATATGCGTATATCTACTCCCTTTTTTGTGACGCAGAATAATAAAAGCAGTGTTTCAGTTTTGGGGGGAGTTTCTTCGTCTGCCAACATTCTATAAGAAACAAATTACCCACGATAACAGTGACCGAGTTCCGTGAATGTGGATGAAAATACTTTAAGAAATAGAGCTTGAAATTATACATTTATATCTTCATCAATACAACGTTTTCGACGTCCTCGTTTGAGTACAGTTCAGCTGCCTCTTTTCTCTAGCTTCTAGCATTTATATTCATAGCGAACACACTTTCAGATCCGCTGATACACTAGTGAAAGCCCGAAAGACTTCTTGCGATAAATAAAGTTAAATACAAATGCGGTTGCTGTATTTTTATATTACATTAGTAGTATTCCGTGGATGCCACAGAGAGTGATTTCTGGGATGTGGAAAGAAATCAAAGATGATTGATTAACTTAAGCCTAATACATGGAAACGATTTTTATTACTGTATTACAATGTTAATTTTAATTATATATTAACCATTTATGTCTACCAATGTATCGCACGCATTTCTGTACTAATGTTAACCGCTTGAACTCTTTCGGAGAGGTGGTTGTTGGCACTAGTGATATTCGTGCTTCCCTCCCTCTTTGTGAAAAGGGAAACAGTAGTAATAATAAAGGACATTAACGTATGTGTGTATCGTGAAACACCTGTCAAAATTCACAGTTTTTTACGATGTTCTAAAATCAATATCATATACAGTTATTATTTCACGCTTATGCATTCTGAAAATACAATTCCTATAACGAATGTCCTCAGAAAATTATAGCGTATTTCATTAGTGAATGAATAGATGCTGATTAAAATAATTTCTTCATTTTTAATTTGCGTATAGCAGTAATCATGCGTACTGTAAAGGTGGCTAAACCAAGGTGAATCATTACACCTGTGCAGTGGGTTTTCCAGTTGACACTGTGATCTATTTGTACCCCCAAAACCTTAACAGTTTTAATTTCTCGTATTTCATTGTTTGACAAATTTATTGTTATGGTTTGTAGACGTCAGTGAGAAATACTAAATTGAATGTACAGAGTCTCGTTAAGATTTGATGATAATGATTTGTCTTGAACCATCTGTTGAAGTAGTCGAATATTTCATTAGCTGCCTTTTCCAAAGGAGAAGTGGCACTACGTCTAATTTCTACACTTGTATCGTCTGCAAAGAGTACAAAATTTGTGTCTCCTGAAACGCAAGTCGAAGATCATTTATCTATTATGTTTAAGTCGTCTTCTGTTTCATCGTTTTCTGTCATGCATTAGGCCTTTCTCGAGCCTTTGCAGCTACATTTGGTTCTTCCCTGTACCTTTCTGTTCGTTATGCTACTTCAATAATAACGTCACTGGCACACATTGTAAATGAACCTAATCACACTTCAGAATAATGTAATGTACACGTAACTGAGATGTACATGATGATGGCAGTAAGCTGTCGAAACTCACCGTGCTAATTAAATATTAGTAAAAAGTGACTGAAGCAGTATAAATTATTTCATACAGTTACAAAACAATCGCAGTCCTGGAAACATTCATCATAACATGGTTAAATATCAGCTTAAATTTTGTAATTTCCTTTGAGATTACTGGTACTTTGTCTCCAGCGTTACCTATTGGTACTGACACACAGTTATCTCCAGGCTTCTTTAGAACCCATTAGAATGCACTATAAGACAAAGAAAAAGACGCACCACGAAGGAATTATCGTATCGGAACGGAAATCAGTAGACGTTGTGTGCACGTACAGACGATCAAATGAGTACAATTTCAAAAACAGTGAATGATTTATTGGAAAGAAAGAGCTTCACAAATTGAGCAAACATAGGTCCACTTCTGGCCCTTAGCAAGCTGTTATCAGTCTTAGCATTGCTTGATAGAACTGTTGGACATCCTCTGTGCGATATCGTGCCAAATTCTGCCCAACTGGCGCGTTAGATCGTCAACATCGCAAGCTACCCATAATCTCCAAACGTTCCCAATTGGGCAGAGATCAGGTGACTTTGCTGGTCAATGTAGGGTTTGGCAATCTCGAAGACAAGCAGCAGAAACTCTCACCATGTAGGGGCGTGCATTATCCTGCTGAAATGTAAGCCCAAAATGTTTGCCACGAAGGGCAACAAAATGGGACGTAGAATATCGTCGACGTATCGCTGTGCTGTAAGATAGCCGCGGATGAAAACCAAAGAAGTCGTAGTATGAAAAGAAATGTCATCCCAGGCCATCACTCCTGGTTGTCGGGCAGTATCGCGGGCGACAGTCAGTTGGGTACCCCGCCGCTGTCCAGGGCGCCTCCAGACACGACTTCGCTGTCTTCGGAGTCAATTCGAAGCGCAACTCATCACTGATGACAACTCTACTTCAGTCAGTGATATTCCAGGCCGAAGCATTGGAATATTATGGGCAGGGCCCGGCAACCATCTCGATACTTTGACGACCTAACATCTACATCTACATGGATACTCTGCAAATCACATTTCAGTGCCTGGCAGAGGGTTCATCGAACAACCTTCACAATTCTCTATTATTCCAATCTCGTATAGCGCGCGGGAAGAATGAACACCTATATCTTTCCGTACGAGCTCTGATTTCCCTTATTTTATCGTGGTGATCATTCCTCCCTATGTAAGTCGGTGTCAACAAAATATTTTCGTATTCGGAGGAGAAAGTTGGTGATTGGAATTTCGTGAGAAGATTCCGTCGCAACGAAAAACGCCTTTCTTTTAACGATTTCCAGCCGAAATCCTGTATCATTTCTGTGACACTCTCTCCCATATTTCGCGATAGTACAAAACGTGCTGCCTTTCTTTGAACTTTTTCGATGTACTCAGTCAGTCCTATCTGGTAAGGATCACACACCGCGCAGCAGTATTCTAAAAGAGGACGGACAAGCGTAGTGTAGGCAGTCTCCTTAGTGGGTCTGTTACATTTTGTGTCTTACCAATAAAACGCAGTCTTTGGTTAGCCTTCCCCTTCCAATTTAAGTTGTTCGTAATTGTTATACCTGGGTATTTAGTTGAATTTACGGTTTCTAGATTAGCCTGATTTATCGTGTAACCGAAGTTTAACGCGTTCTTTTAAGCACTCATGTGGATGACCTCACACTTTTCGCTATTTAAGGTCAACTGCCACTTTACGCACCATTTCGATATTTCTTCTCAATAGTGTTGCAGTTTGTTTTGATCTTCTGATGTCTTTATTAGTCGATAAACGACAGCGTCATCTGCAAACAACCGAAGACGGCTGCTCAGATTGTCTCCCAAATCGTTTATATAGATAAGGAACAGCAAAGGGCCTATAACACTAACTTGGGGAACGACGGAAATCACTTCCGTTTTACTCGATGACTTTCCGTCAGTTACTACGAACTGTGACCTCTCTTGACAGGAAATCACAAATCCAGTTATATAACTGAAACGATATTACATAAGCACGCAATTTCAATACGAGCCGCTTGTGTGGTACAGTGTCGAAAGCCTTCCGGAAATCCAGAAAAACGGAATCGATCTGAAATCCCTTGTTAGTAGAACGCGCGAATTGGATAGATTTTGGCACGATATCCCTCAGGAGCACATCCATCAACTCTGTCAATAAATCCAAAACCAAGCAACAAAAAAATGGTTAAAATGGCTCTGAGCACTATGGGACTCAACTGCTGTGGTCATCAGTCCCCTAGAACTTAGAACTACTTAAACCTAACTAACCTAAGGAGATCACACACATCCATGCCCGAGGCAGGATTCGAACCTGCGACCGTAGCAGTCGCACGGTTCCGGACTGCGTGCCTAGAACCGCGAGACCACCGCGGCCGGCCAAAACCAAGCAACAGCTTACATAAGGGCCAGAAGACGACCACCGCGTTACTAACTTGCTCAGTTTGTGAAGGTCTTCAATGATCTAATTCTTCTGGCATTGCAATCATTTGCTGTCTATTCATGCACAACACATCTACTGATTTCCATCCCATTCGGATAGTTCCTTCATGGTGCGCTTTTTTTTTCTTTTTTTTGTGTCTTAGAGTGTATGTGGTATGTGTTTACCGAAAGTAGTAAATGGTTCAAATGGCTCTGAGCACTATGGGACTCAACATCTGAGGTCATAAGTCCCCTGGAACTTAGAACTACTTAAACCTAACTAACCTAAGGACATCACACACACCCATGCCCGAGGCAGGATTCGAACCTGCGACCGTAGCAGTCCCGCGGTTTCGGACTGCAGCGCCAGAACCGCACGGCCACCGCGGCCGGCAAGAATGTAGTAGTGGCCTTAGACGTCAACCTTGAGGGACATCTGATGTGATGTACGTATATGAGATTGGTCTTCTGCATGTTGTCAGCTGAAAGTCGCAGGGGAAGTGTTATCAGTTGGGAAATCTCGTCGACGGGAATCAGCTAGCCGTTTATAGGGAAGTCAGCTAGCCGTGTGTAGGAAGCGTAATCCATCGCGCCCTTCCCGGGCGCGGCGCTCATTGAGAAGCCCTCGGTGGCGGCCGTAGCGAACCGCCGCCCCTGACTGTTTCCGGCCGGCTCATTCAAGGAAGCAGGAAATGGATGGGGGCCTGCCGCAGGGGTAGTTAACGGCACGGGCCGGGCCTCTCGTGGCCCCAGAACGCGACCACTCCAGCGGCCTCCACAATGCCCGCGCACGAACTCATACGCCGCGGCGCCCTCCAGTGGCCGCGCGCGCTCGTTACCCCAGCACGCGCCACTACTCACACGCGCTCCCTGCCCAGCCTCGCAAGTCACACACCGAAACCTGCCGCCGGCAAGTAGCGGCGGACATGCACGCTGGCGCCTAATGTCACCATCGCCCAAGTCGTTAATCCCTTTCAAGAGAATGAAATGATTAGAGCTGCGTTGTGTAACACAAGACGCTACAAGTTCTCCATTCCAATGGGTTTCGTCGATATCTACAAGGAGCATTTAACAATTAACTGTGTGTCAGTACCAATGGGTAACGCTGGAGACAAAGTACCAGTAATCTCAAAGGAAATTACAAAATTTAAGCTGAAATTTATCCATGTTATGACGAATGTTTCCAGGACTGCGATTGTTTTGTAACTGTATGAAATAATTTATACTGCTTCAATAGAAATGGAACAGATTGTGAGAGTAGTTTTATACACTACTGGCCATTAAAATTGATACACTACAAAGACGACGAGCTACAGACGCAAAATTTAACCGAAAGGAAGAAGATGCTGTGATATGCAAATGATCAGCTTTTCAGAGCATGCACACAAGGTTGGCGCCGGTGGCGACACCTACGACGTGCTGACATGAGGAAAGTTTCCGACCGATTTCTCATACACAAGCAGCAGTTGACCGGCGTTGCCTGGTGAAACGTTGTTGTCATGCCTCGTGTAAGGAGGAGAAATGCGTACCATCACGTTTCCGACTTTCATAAACGTCGGATTGTAGCCTATCGCGATTGCGGTTTACCGCATCGCGACATTGCTGCTCGCGTTGGTCGAGATCCAATAACTGTTAGCAGAATATGGCATCGGTGGGTTTAGGAGGGTAATACGGAACGCCGTGCTGGATCCCAACGGGCTCGTATCACTAGCAGTCGAGATGACAGGCATCTTATCCACATGGCTGGGGTAACCGCAGCCATGATCTCCGAGCTGATAGTACATGCTGCTACAAACGTCGTCGTACTATTCGTGCAGATGGTTGTTGTCTTGCAAACGTCCCTATCTGTTGACTCAGGGATCGAGACGTGGCTGCACGATCCGTTACAGCCATGCGGATATGATGCCTGTCATCCCGACTGCTAGTGATACGAGGCCGTTGGGATCCAGCACGGCGTTCCGTATTACTCCCTGAACCCACCGATTCCATATTCTGCTAATAGTCATTGGATCTCGACCAACGCGAGCGGCAATCTCGCGATACGATAAACCGCAATCGCGATAGGCTACAATCCGACCTTTATCAATGTCGGAAACGTGATGGTACGCATTTCTCCTCCTTACACGAGGCATCACAACAACGTTTCACCAGGCAACGCCGGTCAACTGCTGTTTGTATATGAGAAATCGGTTGGAAACTTTCCTCATGTCAGCACGTTGTAGGTGTCGCCACCGGCGCCAACGTTGTGTGAATGCTCTGAAAAGCTAATCATTTGCATATCACAGCATCTTCTTCCTGTCGGTTAAATTTCGCCTCTGTAGCACTTCATCTTCGTGGTGTAGCAATTTTGATGGCCCGTAGTGTACATTAGTTCTGTTAAAACGCAGACTGCACGCGTAAATATGTGTATGACTCACTGGAAACAGTAACAATGGTAGAAATTCACATCTTAATCTCCAAAATTACTTTGTAATTCAATCTTAAATATTTGCACAGGGTGCGTAAACTACTACCAGACTATTTCTCTACGTTCCATCTAAGATTGCACGTGAGAAGCATGAACCTCCAAATCTTTCTGTGTGAGCTCTGATCTGTCTTATTTCATCACCTTCGTGGATTCCACTTATGTATGTGGAAGTTGACCAAATTCTTTGCATTCGTAGGAGAAACATGGTGGTTGAAATTTCACGAAAAGGTATCGCCGCAATGAAAATGCCTTTGATTTAATGTTTGCCTCTCAAACTCGCTTACACGTGACAACCTTTTCCCTGCTTCGTGAAAATAAAAAAGATGTGCTCTTCTGGGAACTTTTTTGATGTCCTCTGTCAATCCCATCTGGTAATGACCACATACCGCATAGCAATACACTGGACTCGCATTCGTGAGGACGACGGCTCAAAGCTTCGTCCGCCCATCCAGATTTAAGTTTTCCGTGGTCTCCCAAAATCGCTCCAGGAAAAGGGCACGTCCGATTTCCTTCCCCATCCTTTCGTAACCCGAGCTTGCGTTCGGTCTTAATGGCCGCGCTGTTGACGGGACGTTAAGCTTTAATGTCCCCTGCTGAAGAGAATGTACAAGCGTAGTTTTGGCAATCTCTTTAGTAGCTCTGTTGCACCTTCTAAATTTCTGCACGTGGATGTATTGTAAGAGGAGTTGTCACGGTGGCAAAAAACTTTAAGCTGATGTCCACCATGCTAGTTGCCCTAAACATTATTCTGCTGAATGAGCTGTAATAAAAAATGCCATCATGCGTCATTTATGGGCGTACTAATCACTCTGATCGCAATGTAAAGTGTAAAGGAATCACTTTTCATTCGTAAGTAGACTCGTTTAAACGATATTTTCTTGTTATATTTATGGAGTTTGGATGCGCTGTTTACTTTTACTGCTGTGGTTTCATTCCTGCCATGTGACTTTGGGTTTCCTATCAGTCCTACTCGAAATGCTTTCGGGGTTAACGCTGTGAGAAGGAAAGATAGGAATCTGACCACAAATAGCAAAATACGGTCTCCGTCCTTTCAGAAAGAGAACATAGATCGTACGTCGGCTCCGTCAGTCTGTATTGAGGAAAATTCTGGAATACGGAATGAGCCATTCACGTAACAAACTGCTTTTCTTGCGTAGCGGAAACGTATAACAAAAACAAAGTTGCATCAACGAGGCGAAATGAGACGTACTACTGGATAAAATATTCATTTAAGACCAGAAAAAATGGCGAAAATGCCTTTCTAACGCTGTGCTATTCACGAAAGAACTGGCTGGCTCTGAGCACTATGGGACTTACATCTGAGGTCATCAGTCCTCTAGAACTTAGAACTACTTAACCCGAACTAACCTAAGGACATCCCACACATCCATGCCCGAATGAGGATTCGAACCTGCAACCGTAGTTGTCTCGCGGTTCCAGACTGAAGCGCCTACAACCGCTCGGCCACTCTGGCCGGCACACGAAAGAACTCTAACATTATATATGAGTCCAGGCTTTCTCGGCGAATTTCATATATGAAGTCTTCACGGGTTGTCAGCCGAGTAGCGTCGTCGTCTCGTAGCAACGTTTCGATGGAATGCGTCTCCATCACCTTTGCCTGAAGATAAAGGAGACCCATTCCATCGAAACGTTGCTACGAGATGACGACGCTACTCGGCTGACAACCCATGAAGACTTCGCATATACTGTAACATTTTCTATTTAAAACAACTATTACGAGCACACGACAGAAATTAAGACAAAAAAAAAGTGGTTCAAATGGCTCTAAGCACTGTGGGACTTAGCATCTGAGGTCATCAGTCCCCTAGACTTAGAATTAATTAAACCTAACTAACCTAACGACATCACACACATCCATGCCCGAATGAGGATTCGAACCTGCGACCGTAGAGGCCGCGTGGTTCCGGACTGAAGCGCCTAGAACCGCTCGGTCACAGCGGCGAGGCAATTAAGACCAAAAAGTAATCGTACACAGTAGTCTGCTAATGTTTTGGGGCAGCTAACATGCTGGCGCCGACTTCGAAGCAACGTCCAGCTTATGTCTGTAGCGCAGTCTCCACTAATTGTACCTCCATGGTTCTGGCCGGCTGGTGTGGCCGAGCGGTTCTAGGCGCTACAGTTTGGAACCGCGCGACCGCTACGGTCGCAGGTTCGAATCCTGCCTCGGGCATGGATGTGTGTGATGTCCTTAGGTTAGTTAGGTTTACGTAGTTCTAAGTTGCAGGGGACTGATGACCTCAGATGGTAAGTCCCATAGCGCTCAGAGCCATTTTTTTTCCATGGTTCTGCTCATAAAACGCAGTATTTGGTTCGCCGTCTCCACAACAATTTCTTTTGTGATGGTTCCAATTTAAGTTTTTCGGAATATCTGGGAGTAAGTGACGAGAGCGACTTAAAAGTGATATTCTCCCTGTGAACAGATCTCGGAAGTCCCAACGGCATCCACCGACCGCCGTGTTATCCTCAGTTGTTAGGCAGCACTGGATGCGGAAACGGAAGGGCGTGTGATCAGCACACCGCTCTGCCAGCCGTTGTCAGTTTTCATGGCCGGAGCCGCTACTTCTCAGTCAAGTAGGCCGTCAATTGGCCTCACCAGGGCTTATTGCACCAGGCTTGCCAACAGCGCTTATCCAAGTGATAGCCAAGCCCGACAGCACTTAACTTCGCTGATCTGCGGCAAGACAGTTGGCAAAAGTGATATGACTGCATAAAGTTACTTGTGGGAATAAGTCGCTGCGTGTGAGGCCTGTGTACCACGAAGAGAAATACTGTCTTAATTCCGTGAGCTTCAGTTCCAAGAAGAACCAGACAAATATAGCTTCCGCAATTTCGAATAATTTGTATACCTACGTGCCTCTCACGATCAACCGACTGTGTACTATTTTTGTGTAACAACTGTGATAATGTGTGCCAGAAAAGGGCGTCTGAAGAACGATAGTGGCTGTTCAGTGCCCGGAAAACCGTAACTATATTAGTTCCACGAAAGTGTCAGTGCTTCCTAACCCCATTATCTGTACTTCGAGGAACGAAACCGAAGCCACCCGTCCCGTTCCATTCCGACGTATATCACGTAACAGTCGTCCGTGCTGATTAGTGGCTCTCGCAGCTATAATCTATTCTCGGTACTGCCGAACGCGGAGGAACTAACGAGGCACCTCGAGGCAAACGGCTCCTGCACTACAGAGCCGACTGGATCCTTTGTTATAGTACTGGGCGAGATAGAACCAGCCCCATTTTCATTTGCCACAAGGTAGTTGCGAGCTAATAACATCCCATGTCTCCAATCCCACCGTTAGTCAGACGTTTCGCGCTTTAGTTATTCGCACCTGTACTTGGAATGTGCTGCTGTTTCTTAGAAAATGTTTGCAGTACGCTAAGGTGTTTACATAATTGCGAACTTGGCACCGAGGAGAAATAGAACGGAGCTAGCGTCCTTAAAACTGTATAAAAACATGTATAATCACTAAAAGGGCGACAAGGAGAAATAACTAAAATAAAAAGAAGACATTTAAAAAATCATAATTGGAAGAAAAAGGTATTCGCTGCGTTTGAGTTTCGATTGTTTGGCTTTTGCTTAGCTGAACCTGTAGAGGATGCAGCAAAGCAGATAAATCTCCTACAGTTTCAAAAGCAGGCCTATGTATACAGGGTGAGTCAGGAGGAAAGGTACATGCTTTGAGGGATGACACTACTGGTGATTCTGAACAAAAACCTTCAACCCTATCCGACATAAGGCTGTTTGAAAATCACAGGCGTCTGTCGCATGTCCTTCACCAACAATGACATGCGAATACAGCCAAGGCGACATTATGCTCCGTAGCGTTGTCCTTCCTGACCATTTCAATGCACACTTCACCTGCGCAGTATTTTTGATCGGTCCAGTAGTTTTTGATGACCGTCTTAATGGAGCACTTCATCTTGACCTCCTTCAAAATATGTTACCAGAATACTTGGAGGATACTCCTTGGGCAACACGACGTTGTATGTACTTTTAGCACCACGGATCTCCTGCACATTCTCCATACGTCCAGTGACACAGTACCTAACTGAAACGGATCCTGGGCGTTGGATCAGTCCCCGGAGAGTCGTATCTAGGCCACCGAGGTCACACGGTCTTACTCCATTAGATTACTGTTTGTGGGTTTCGCGTAAAAGCGAAGTCAACAAGCACAGAGTGGACCCAAAGGAGGAGCTTCTCGCTTGTATTTTACATTCGTGTGGTCAAGTAAAGAACCGTGCGAATGAACTCAGATCAGCAACACAACAACTGCCTACAAGAGCTGCAAAATATATTGAGTTGGCAGTGGACTTTTTGAACATTTTTTTGAGGAAATGTACACAATTAAACAAAACATCAGATTACAGTGTTTCATTTACTATCACCTGCATTTATCCTGTTCGCCACAGTTTTCATTAGTTTGGATGGAAACTATTAACAACTGCACACATGTTCATATTACGTGTTTTGTTCGGTATCTCTAATACGATGGCTCAAATGGTTCAAATGGCTCTCAGCACTACGGGACTTAACTTCTTAGGTCATCAGTCCCCTAGAATTACAACTACGTAAACCTAACTAACCTAAGGACATCACACACATCCATGCCCGAGGCAGGATTCGAACCTGCGACCGTAGCGATCGCGCGGTTCCGGACTGTAGCGCCTAGAACCGCTCGGCCACCCCGGCCGGCCCTAATACGATGATCCTCCAAAGTACGAACCTTTCCTCCTGACTCACGCAGCATTTTAGCAATAACAGATACGAAGAAGGCAACAAAATACATGAAAACTGATTACGAAAGAATAAAAAAAGACTACAAAATCTAAGTATCTAGGTGAAATAATACAAACAAATACTTTGGACAAAGAAGGTAGTTTATGCATTACGAAGAAAATGGAGGTGGTTTCTAAGCTAACAAAAAACCTGTATAAAAATAAATCTATTTCCATAAATGCAAAGCTCCAGCATTACAACACTGTTTTTAAATCAGAATGCCTTTATGATTCAAAATACCTTTCGTTAACTACAATTATAGAACCAGGTGGAATAGAAAAGAAGGAAACAAAAATAATCAGGAAAGTCTTGAGACCAAAATATAGGAATGGAAAAGGGAAATATGGAAAGGGAAATTTAGAGGTAATGAAGAAGTTTATGAAAAAATAGAACCTAATATCTGACACGAAGAGGAAGATAAGAGTTGTATTCTATGGATACCTAAATATGCTAGACGAAAAGAGGATTTAAAAATCGAGTTTTAACTTTTTTGACAGAAACCCAAAAACTTCAATGACGTGGATCAAAGAAGGTACGGAAAACCTGAGAGAAAGGGAAATAAAGAAAGAAGAAGTAGGAGTAAGAAAAACGGTCAGAGCTGAAGTTAGAAGCTTCAAGGCCTTCCAGGAGAAGACGAAGAAAAAGATAGGCGCAATATGGATATAGTGAAAGACTGAGAACTACTGGAAAGAAAGAAAGGAGAAAAGAAAGGCGACGTAAGCTATTTTGTGCGGTCCTTTATAGACCAGACGAATAACAAAAAAGTGGTTATATACATCACGAGTAGAAAGGGCAAGGAGTTAATAATTAATCAGTTCATATGAAGAAAACTTCACAACTGCAGCTTGCGCGAGAGGTAACATAACCGAATGTGATACAATGAAGGCTTTTACGGCCGGTGTTTACTTCAGCTGAAACTTCCCGCCGGAGAGGCATCTAATACCTGAAGTTTTAACTGGAGTAATCAAACATTAAACTATGCATATTGTTAGTTATAGTCCACCCACCGCGTTTTACGTCTGTTTGTGGAAGTTAAACTCAGGAAAAACAGTAGGGATTTTATACGGTTTCCAGTAATAGACTGATTCACAACGAATGTTTGTGTGTATAATTTATTAACGCTACGCTAGACAAATTTTCGGAGCGTAGTGAGTCCTACCCGTGCGAAGCTGGGGCGGGCCCCTAGTTAAATCTAAATACGAGTATAGTAAACCGCACCAGTCGTTTTTTGAAATATTTGTTTGTTCCCATAAATATCTAATGGATACTATTTACAGTACCGCCGATACCGCCGCAGTAATTAAAAGAATTCCTTTTTCGGCACTAATCGCCAACCATCACTCAAGTTTTTCTATGTGTCTTTTTGTCACAGAGCCAGCCCCGAGCATCACGCTGCGGAAATAAACTATTAACTTTGTTTGCCGCATAATAAATATTTTAAAAAGTGACTAGACGTATTTTTTTTTTCTCTGCTTGTATTCAACACACAGCCACGGGTCCTAGAATATCCGCAGTAGAAGAGTTTAATGAACTGAATCTATACATCGGTTGAACGAACGTCACCTAGTCGTTGTACCTGAGCAATAATGCGGAAAAGTGAAAGCCTTTCAAATGCTGTGCAGCATGCATGTTTTATAACAATTCAAAAAAATCTGAATGCCTACCAGTCGAATTAACAGTTGTTGGTAATTAATGTTCATTCGTCTGTAAGTCGCCAGATGGGTAACTTTACCGTAACTATGCCTGAAGTCTTAGTAGATAACAATTCAGTACTTTTGTACGCTATATAATATCTCTGATAAATTTAAAAGGAGAATTTAAAAGTTTGAGAATTAGTTCTTTTGCTGTAAGCACAGTGTTACTTCTGGTAATAAATAGGACGAGTTAAAACCGTGTATCGGATCGCAATTCGAGCCCATAACCCTGTCTTTCGTGGCCAATGCGCTAAGAATTACGGAGTCTGTTCAAAGGTAGTGACATAACTAGGAGTTGAATTCTATTGGGTGTTCCCTGGAAGATAACCGCATTTAAAATAATGTAGTTCCTCCATCCCTATGAATAAGTGGCTGACTCGCAGTGGTGACAAGAGATTCCACGGAACTGAGATTCACCGAGTGTCTCCTCTGCTTCGAAGGTGTCTAGTTCTAGTAGGGATAACACTCAAATTTAATAAAGTACATTCTTCATTCGCATCTTCCCCTGTTCCTACTAGCGACGTCAGTTCTAAACATAAAACCAAAGCAACGTTAGTTCTGAACACAAAACGGAAGTGCGTATTTATCAAGTTGATAAATATTTATCAGCATGCTTTCGAACAATGGGGAACGACCACAACGTGTTCCTTGTTGGGAGATTTTAGCTAAAGATCGCGTGTAGCCTATAAAACTAATGAGAAATCTCTAACAAAATCTCCATCTCATGCAAGTAAACACGTCCAACTTATTAAGCGTCATTAGCACAACTAAAATGAAATGTCAAGACTCCTCGAACAACAGGTATCAGTTTCTGACAAAGCCCTACGAGTTTTCCTACAGATATCCTATTAATTGCAAATCCAAATCACCGCTCATTATTGGTGAGAAATTACTTCTTCCCCAAGCCGTCAAAAACTGCGAAATAATACACGGAGAAAGGCTGCCGAAAGTCTAAAGTCGTTCCACTCTCATGTAATGCGGTGGTTCGTCGTACTGATGGAATAGGCACCGACAGGTAAAATCAGTTGCTTCCACTTTTCACGATAGCTCAAAATTCGCCCTACAACTTAATGACAATAGTGATATCGTTGATCTTTTACAGCTTCTTGTTTTCGTCCGCTTTTCTTTTGAAAATGAAATGCACGAGAACTTTCTAATTTGTAAAGCGCTGGAGGAGAGGACTACAGGCAGACATTTTTTTTCTTGTGAATTCCTTTTTTGCAAACCACAGTCTGTCACGGGCAAACTGTGTCCGTTTTTGTACCGTTGGGGCGCCAGAATTTACTCGAACTAAAAAGGAGTTTATGACAAGAATGTGTACCGTTTCTCCTTCCGTAAATTTCTCACACTACATGATACACATGGAGACACTGGCTTCTGAAATAGTACAACCGAAAGTGAATAAAGTGCTGAACGATGCAGTCAGTTTTTTTTCTTTTTTGGTGAAAGCAAGAGCTTTAAATAGTTCGCTATTTTCCATTCTGGGTCAGAAGACGGGTTCTCATGATTCACATCTACTACACTCGGAAGTACGTTGGTTCTCTCGTGGTATGATTGAGTTGTCGGGCTGAAGGAAGAACTACTACTTTTCCAACTGAATAGCAGTCATACACTCAGGGCTCTGTTTCTGGATGAGAATGGCTTCTAATATTGTGCTATGTAACCGACGCTTCTGTGAAACAGCTTGATTTTAATGTATCACATCGAGGCCGAAATAATAAAATCATCATCCTAAGCGAGAAAGTGCTTACGTTTAAGAGAAAATTAGGACTCTGGAAAACTCAGACGGAAAAGGATAACTGTGAGATGTTTCCCTGTCTGAACGATTTCGTGAAGGAAGAGTGACTTAAATCCAGGTACAATTAGCAGAAGAGCCGCAGTAAACCTCGAAAACTTTCGTCAAAAATTGGAGGATAAATTTCTACAACTTCCGTCTGAGTATGACTAGAACCACAATCCGTTCGACAAGGTCATCACAGAGCGCTTGTCAACAGCAGAACAGCAGTAGGCAATAAAACTCACAATTGATAGAAGACTTCCAAATGAATTTAAATCAAGTTTCTTGAAGATTTTTGGGTGGAGACTATGAATTAATAACCGAATTTTCCAAAACGGACATTTGATGTGTTAATACCGTTCGTAACAACTTACTTGTGTATGTCAAAATTTTCCACAATGGCCTTAAACAGGAGAAGGATTAGTCTCAACTGTTGCTGGAAGGGGATCCGCAAGTTGCTGTTTCAAAGTTACAACCAAGATTGGATGTATTTTCTGCACAAATTCAAGCAGACACGTCACAATAAATGTGCAAATGTCAGAAAATTTCCGGATTTTAAACCATATGCATTTTTACTCTTGTTTATTTGGTTTTTTTTTGCATGATCAGTTTGAATATAAAAGTTTTTAAATGGACATTTACATGTTGACTAGTGTTCTATCGTCATTTCAAATGGCTCTAAGCACTATGGGACTTAATATCTGAGGTCAGCCGTCCCCTAGACTTAGAACTACTTAAACCTGACTAACCTAAGGACATCACACACATCCATGCCCGAGGCAGGATTCGAACCTGCGACCGTAGCAGCAGCGCGGTTCCGGACTTAAGCGCCTAGAACCGCTCGGCCACAGCGGCTGGCTATCGTCATTTGCACGTCGCGATCTTCCAGATATTAAAGCACGATAAATGAATTAAAAACAGATCGAAGCTAATTTGGTGAAAAAGACTGTAGTGAAATATACATATTTTATCAGGTCGAATAAATGCACAAGCAGCTATAGATACTTACCAACCAGTTGTTAACGTTAACTTTCACCAGTTTTGTATAATACAAAAGTAGGATAATTTTAAAGAAAAATACTTAACTCTGATATGCTCGAATGGCGCTCTCTATTTATAATAATAATTATTGTTTTTATTGTTGTAACTCATAATTAGACGAAAGAAAATAGATATCGTGGGCCGTTTTTGTGCCAATTATGAGAAATGCCGAGGAAAGAACGATAAATACGGAGGATTTATATTTCAGAAGGACCCGTGGTCTTAGTGTCCACTTGTGGAATTGGAGGCTGAAGAACACCGCCGACTCAGCTGCAGCAGGCCACGAACTGTGTGCGGGCGTGGAAACATATCCACTGACAAAATGTACTCGGTACTCAGTGTCACTAAAGACTTATTTCGCTGATAGTAAGGAATTGGAGGAATACGAGAACCACTGGCTCAGCTACCTTGTCGGTCCGAGCACGGCGCGTGTTGGGAAGAAAACAGGCAGTAAAGAAGCGGTACTTCGAGTCTCGTGGCATATTCGTTACTCTCGTACGGTATCGAACATCCATTCAACGGCAGTGCAGTTTTGTGCGGTAGCGGGGAGTCTGGCGAGAAATCAGTGTTGCAGACGGGCTTTCCGCTCGGTCCACCGGCTGAGCGCTGTGCAAATGAGAGCAGAGCGCCGCTGGCCAGCGGCGAGACGCCCGTGTGAATGGCGGCCCTCATTCCCACGTCCGGCCCCGCCGGCCGGGCTGCTCCGCGGAGCGCGCGCTCCGTGGGAACGACTTTGGTCCGCTGGCCGCTGATCAACATTCCCATCCCAAGGAGGCTGGTGGGCGGGGCGGGATGCCCAGCCGAAGCGGGAAAGAGCTTGTATACAGGTGCGTTTTCAAGGGCCGTATTTTACGTCAATGTAGGACCACAATAGTGTTGCCGTTTACATAGTTGGAACGTAGCCGGAATTCAGTGCAATACAGCGGTACAGACCGGCAATTGACAGTATGTTTACGTGCCTGAGCAATGCCTTTGCAACGAGCGTATCGTCGTCGTTGGCGGCGCACTGCTAAAAAATGGTTCAAATGGCTCTGAGCACTATGGGACTTAACATCTGTGGTCATCAGTCCCCTAGAACTACTTAAACCTAACTAACCTAAGGACATCACACACATCCATGCCCGAGGCGGGATTCGAACCTGCGACGGTAGCAGTCGCGCGGTTCCGGACTGAGCGCCTAGAACCGCTAGACCACCGCGGCCGGCGTCGCACTGCTCCCGTGTATAAGACACTGAGAGCAGTAGACATTGATTTGAATGCACAGTTTAATAAACAGCAGCTTATGGCTGGCCCTAATGTTTTTCGTGGACTACGAATGGAGTTCACCTGTGATATACAAGCTGTTTTTGGAGGCAGTACATGGCTGACCTTGGCCGTTGTTTGGGGCAATCATGCTGATTATAGTGGCCTTGAAGCTTTCCCTGATGCTAACATTTTGGCTTGGAAGACTTGGAGTATAGCAGAGAGTACAGGATTACTTGCTAAAGTTCCGTTTGGGACCCTTGTTCCAGATAAGTCATTTGCTTTGTCTACAAGAAGAAAGAAGAAGCTCAATGCAGACGAATATCTCTTTATTTGGGCCAAATTTGGCAATGGTAATTGTAAAATAAAGGTTAATAGAGACTGTATAATCTATTACAGACAATAAATCTCCTTTTCCTACTCCTTAATCCTCATTTTGCATGTACAAGGGTTGGACAAAAAGTGGAAACACCAGAAAAACAATACGTTTCCATGCCTAATACGGTATAGAGAAACCACTGATGTTTAAAAGAGCTTACAATTGTCTCAGAATGGATAAATGCAGGCCCTGTAGGGTTTTCAAGGACATCTTATACTTCCTGCAAAATAGTGGCAACTTCACGCAACGACGATGGAGGTAGATAAGCATCGCGTACACTTCTCTGAAAAGGAAACGACAAGGCTCAATTACACTGAAATCTGGTCACCGTGGTTGCCAGATGAGACGCGACAATTCATCCTGATGCTCACAAGACCAGTTCTGGACGATGCTAGCTGTGTGAACACAGGCTCTGTTGACTTGCAAAACAGCATCACCATTGAGGAACAAACACTGTACCGTCGGACGTACCTGATCAACGAAAATGATCGGCTTGATCGTTGGCAGTAATGAGCCCTTGCAGAGTAGCCATGGAACCCATGGAATACCACCATATGGGTGTCCAGATCATCACCATGTTTTGGGACCTAAACTTGGCCAGAAGTTGTAAACAGTTGGAAACAAGACTCATCCGACCAAATGGGTTTCCTTCATTGGTCCACAGTCCAGGTTTTATGGCTTGGGCACCACGTTTCCCCGTATCGGGCATTTCATCACGCACTGGCGAGTGGTTTTGGAATTCCAGCTCGCCCTGTACTTCCTGCTCCTGGAGCTTCCTTAGCAGCGCTCTTCAACCGCGTTGTGACTTTTGGGACGTTGTTTTTCCACGTTCCCCACCACACGCGGAATAAATCTTCTTTACAGTGCCTCTGAAAGACCAAGCACTTCGGCTCCTTTGGTTACGGAAGTACCTATTATAGGAAGACCAACAATGTTCACCAGTTCGAATTTACTTTGGTCCCACATAATGCATTCAAAACTACACAGAACACTATTTTGACCACGACAGACACTTGCAACATATTGAGGACCCTGGATAGGTGCCATTTGTGGTCAGATACAATCTGCAGGCTTGGCTAACATCTGCACTTCAGTTCACCCATGTATTTCTCGTGGCTTTCTACGCTTTTCTCCAGCTTTTGTAATTGCCGGGGGCTGGCTGAAGTGTTCTCGGTGTTCTCCACCTTTGGTGGCCGGATCGTATCCACACCTGTCCTTCAGTGCAGAATCACGTAATCCTGGCGGTAAAACAATATTATTTTGCTTCACTCGAAAGTTGGCACGTATGCAGAGGTATTCGGTACGCTTGTTGTCTACAACAATATAGAACAGGACAAAAGAAATGACCACGTATTTCATAAAAGTGATACATGTACCTATGGCCAGAGCTATGGAAATCCAAAGCAATACATATAAAGAGAGCACTCTTAAATAGGGCAATCTCGACGCTGCCTCTGTAGTAGAAATTCTTCAGAAGTTAGCTATAATTCTATTCTACATAGGTTAATACTTCTAAACTTTTTAAGCCCCATCACATGTTTTTCCTGGTTCGCGGAAGGCAACTTGCCAAGTGTCTTCGCATACGTTACTTTTCACGTCCAGTAAGTCTGGTCGTAGACATATCGTCTTCATGAAATTCATAGCTAACTCTCTGTCTTGTGAACCGTAATAATATATTAACATAAACGTTTCGCTGTTATTTCAAACTTCATGTATTGCTGAGTCCTCCATCAGAGCGTTGCAAAAGTCTGGTATCAAGAGGCTTGTCGGTGAAAAGTGCACTGTGAAGAGGTACATCAGACTTGTTTATGATTCACCGATGGCCAAAACGGGAGAGTGATAGCGAGTCTGATTGTAAACTGGTATGTAGTCTTCCATATTTGTATTGGTGACACCAATTCTCGGACCAATTAATTTTCGGAAACAGTGCGCTTAATCGTCCATAAAGCCCGATTTCTCGTTTTACGTGAATTACTAATTTAGCAGGTGAGCCGGACCCAGTTCTAGTATCTTGCTTTCCTCCATATCACAGTAATACTGCGTCCATCTTAACATTTCTATCCCGAAACTGCATTGCCACAAGCGATACCGGTCGACATTGACCAGTAATTTTGCCGAACACGTGGCTGCAATTCGCGTGGCTAGGAATGTTACAGAGAAACATTACCCGGCTATACTGTCGCCAATATACAATTTCTGTGGCCCCTGTAAACGTGCCTTAAGAAGGGCGGCGTACCATATGTATATTTATTGCAAAGAGAATGAGTTCAAAATATAGAATTTTTTCCATTCCTTTCTGCCCTGCTGGTACAGTAACTGCTTTGAATTATTTCAAATTGAAAATCAGTCCGAATTGCGAAGTTAGAGTGCCTACAAAACAAGAAAACAATCCTAGGAGTGTGTCGCGGCGGCATGTACGAAAAAAATCATCGCGGTTTACAGGTCGCATCAATTCGAATAAAATTCTCGAGCTCTCGATGGCTATCTCCGCCATCGAAAAATCAAGAATTTTATTCAAATTGATGCGGCCTGTAAACCGAAAAGATTTATTTATTAATTAAATTATCTACTAGGGTTTAATAACTGTAGGCTGCCAGAAAATCTTACGTTAACTAAATTTGTGTGTTATACTAATACAGAACAAGGGAAAGGTAAATTAAGAATCTGCTACATGACGATCAGTTTCACTTTCTTACACGTAAAGGCACCAGAGAGGTATTTCTGACCTAGCGTTTGATAATGGAAGCAAGACTTGAGAAACAACGAGGTACCCACATAGGGCTTGTTGACCTAGGAAAAGCGTTCGAAATTTTGAGAAAAAATAGGAGTAAGCTACGGGAAAAGACGGATAATATACAGTATGTACAATAACGAAGAGGTAATAAAAGAATGAAAGAGTAATAACAAAATGCTCCGATTAAAAAGGATATAAGACAGGGATGCAGTGTTTCGCTCCTACTGTTCAATCCATACGTCGAGAAGCAACGACAGAAATAAAAGAAAGGTTCGAGAGTAGAATTAAAATTTTATTTGGAAAGTATGTGAATGATAAGATTTGTGGTTGAGAAAGCTAGCGACACTGGAAGAGAAGAAGAGCTAGCAGAGATTCAAAGAACATCTGTACGATTTTTGACGGGCTTGTTTAGCCAGCGCTAAAGCGCCACATAATACTCAACAAACTCCAGTCGGAGAAGCTACATGAGCGGTGTTCTGCATCGCAGGGAATCTTACTCTAACTATTCCTGGAACCCACGTTTCAACACAAATCAAGAAATAAAATATTCATCTTGTGCAAGGAGCTTGTGGGTAAACTTACAGAAATTCGAACACTGACAAACATTCCTCCCGCCTACAAAAAATGGTTCAAATGGCTCTGAGCATTATGGGACTTAACATCGGAGGTCATCAGTCCCCTAGACTTACAACTACTTAAACCTAAATAACCTAAGGACATCACACACATCCATGCCCGAGGCAGGATTCGAACCTGCGACCGTAGCGCCTAGAACCGCTCGGCCCCAACGGCCGGCTCCTCCCGCCTACAAATCCACTAACTGTCCAAGGAGGGAGGTAAATGATTCTTCTTTTTTATTATATATTTCAGTCTCAGGTCAAACAAATAGTTCCGATTTATTATTCCTTTAAAATGGGAAAAAAGTTGGTATGGCAGAATATTTGACAAATAACGTGCCAAACTAACGTCTATATAATACTAGACGTACTTGCATACTTCCGTAGTAACTCATCAAATAAACGGGCCAGGGGAAAGCACTCACAGTGTATCGATATCTGCGCTCTGATTGTTGGAACAGTAGGCCGCAGTTAACTACGTAATAGTATGAAGCTGGTTACTGCTAAATCGCAGTACAAGATTAAAAATATTCGTTTGGCATAATTAAAATTTCGGAAAGGAGCTAGAATTTATCTTATACACATCTCACTTTAACTATTTATTACGAACCACTCTCTCTCTCTACGTCGTATTTTGTGTCTAACCTGAATGTCAACATGGAAGACTACTGTCTCTTTACTCTTGGGGACAAAACGAGCAGTCAGTTCACGCTCTTTAGCTCTGTAAGTTAGCACAACGATTTTTTTTTTCTGTTTAGTATTTCCATGTACGCTGCTCGTCTTCTTCTTACTTAATTTCCTATGAAAGTTAATGACGTCTTTTCCTTCATAATCATTAATCACAGCTAATGTTTTTAGTATATCAAGTTCTTGGTTGTAATGTTCCTAATTTAGAGGTAGACTATGTAATCTACGACCACAGATCAGCAATACCTCCACTTATATTGCGGTGGCTCGCATCAACTTCTGATTAATGATATCTCTATGGCACAGCACCGGGTGAGGGAGAAATTATATTTATTTTCTAGTTTGCATAAGCAAAGATCTAACAAATAGTGCCGTCGTTTTTCTTTATTTTTAACGGGAATTCTAATTTAATGTACAGGGTGTTTCAAAAAGAATATACGTATTTCGAATTCATACATTTATTAAACTTTAAGACACACGAATATGAAACTTTCCACACATATTTACGAACCTCTGAAGTTCAGATTACAGATGTTCAATATGTCCTCCATCAGCGACACGAACAATATCACATCGCCGGCCGGTGTGGCCAAGCGGTTAAAGGCGCTCCAGTCTGGAACCGCGTGACCGCTACGGTCGCAGGTTCGAATCCTGCCTCGGGCATGGATGTGTGTGATGGCCTTAGGTTAGTCAGGTTTAAGTAGTTCTAAGTTCTAGGGGACTGATGACCTTAGAAGTTAAGTCCCATAGTGCTCAGAGCCATTTGAATTTGAGTATCACATCGATACTCAGATTTCTCCCATACTCGGGTAAGCATGTCCTTCGTCACTGATGTTATGGCAGTACAGATCCGGTTCTTCAACTCTTCCACTTTCTGTGGGAGTGGTGGTACATAAACGTTGTCTTTAACGAAACCCCACAGGAAGAAGTCAGGGGGTGTCAAATCCGGTTGCCGTGGAGACCAGCTGAGACATGCAAAGTCGCCAGCTCCTTGACGACCAATCCAATGGTTCGGTAGTTTCATTCAGAAATTCGCGCACTTGGCGACTCCAGTGAGAAGGTGCCCTGGATTGTTGAGAAATGACGTTGTCTTCGTGCAGCCTCGGAAACAACCAGTTCTGTAATATAGCGAGATACTGTTGACCGTTAACACTGTTGCTATCGAAGAAGAATGGACCGTAAACAGATGATCGGAATGTCGCACAAAACACATTGACTTTGGGTGAATTTCGTACATGTTCAATGGCTGCATGTGGATTCTGTAGGCCCCAAATTCGAACACTGTGTCGCTTCATCACTGAACACGATGCGTTGTGCGAAACTGTTATCATTGTCAGTAGCATCAAGAATCTCGTTACAAAATGCCACGCGTTTGGCTTTATCATCGGGACGCAGAGCTTGTAACAGCTGTAACTTGTACGGCTTCATAACCAACCGATGTCTCAAAACACACCAAATTGTTGTTGTAGGCAGTTATAACTCCCGACTGGCACGACGAGTTGATTTTGAAGGACTACGTTGGGAAGTAGTTTGAATACGTGCAACATTTTCTTCAGGAACACGAGGGCGGCCAGGATTCTTTCCTTTACATACACGTCCTGTATATAGAAACTGTCGATACCATCTGCGAATGTTCCACCAATTCGGAGGATCAATCTGGTACCTCATCCTGAAACGTCTTTGCAATGCAATCACGGAGTTGCACTTCGTAAACTCGAGAACACAACATGATTTCTGCTGCGGAGTAGCCATTTTAAACATATGACGGTCACCGTGCAAAACAGAAGACAACTGACATCTAGCGGCTATTAATATAAACTAGACTATGTATTCGTTTCTCCAATAGCCGAGTCGAGGCGCAGCGATCGATAATTTGCATAAAATAATACTTTGTAATTCGCATATTCTTTTTGAAACCTCCTGTGTAATGCATTGAACTTCTTATTAACAACAGCTATTTACGATTTCATCGACAATGCATCCCGATGCCATTTTTGCGGCGAACAATGAGCTTTCATCCACTGTGAAGCCCCAGATCGGATGTGATTCCAGTAAGAAAGAGTGATGATCTTGGACACTTCTCTCTCGTGATACAGCTCCAAAAATGGTGAAGTCGCAGGCGTCGACGACACTGAGATCTGAGTAAGCGCCGTAATTAACGAGAACCTGAGTGGGAGTGGTGAGGCGACCACGTCACGACGGGTTCGTCAGAGTGCGACGAATCACTGAAGCATGCCGCCATCTCGATACCGTCACGTATCAGCCTCGCGATGAGGCTTCGTCAAGGCAACATCGCTCTATGTCGACATCCTTCCGCGCACAATTCCTTATTCACTCTATCTTGCATTTCCGTAACGGTTTCTTTCAAGTGAGGCACATAAAAGGGTTACACAGAAAGGTAGTCGTAATTTTATATGAAAATGCTTTTGGCTATACTGTTCATAAACTGCTGTCGTAATTGTTGCATAGAATCGATTAATACCATGCACAGACGTCCCGATAAGCTTTAGACGCCGTTATTTTTGGTACGTTATACCTCAAAAACTGACTTTTGTAGCGCCGAAGAATCCTAAAATGAAGTTACTCTAACGTACGTAACAGCTGTAAACTTAAAAACTGTTTTTGGCGTAGTCTCTCGCTGTGTACTGTTTCTGTTGTTATTTCTTGCCATACACGTCGCAGTCCTCTTTTAACATTTTTAAATGTTCTGATAATAAGTTGCCGTCTCTTCATCTAAGAATAGATGATGAATGCAGCTAGCCGCTATCTCTGTGTAATGTCTTGTCTGTACAGACGTGTATCTGTTGCCTTTAAGACCCCTTCACCTTCACACATAAATCTATACAGTAAAGTAAGGGCCTCCCGTTTCTTGGCTGATCCGTGATAAGGTAGGCGAAAAGTTAGACTAATGGAGGATTATTAGTATTATCTCTATTTTCATTCGCTCTCTCTCTTTCTCTCCTTCATCTATGTACAGTTTTTAATATAATATTTCATTACGTGAAATCAGCCAAATAGAATCTTTGGTGGAGTCCTTCGTCTTGGTAATCAGCGGCTGGCTTGCTGTAAGAGATCTTTACATTTATTTTTACTGTTAAACACTGCATTCAGTCGGGAGAATCAATCTTTTGGACAATTTGTTCCTTTTACGAAAGATTGCGAATTCCAGATGTGTACGAAGCCTTTTTGGACGATTTAACACAGACTCAGTGATCGCAGGCTCTCTTCGACACAGCTGAAACTTCCCCACTAATTACAGGGCCAACGTGATCATCAAATGATTCAGAAAAAACTCATTCGTTCATTCACTCCAGAACAAAAAAGTCACAAACCTTATTTATGAAGGAAATTGTGTATTAAATCCATCTCCATTACATGTCCATATCTCCGGTGATTCCACGCCTTAATTATTTTCCTTTTACAGTCTCTTTCTCTTCAAACAAACCGCTAGCGGCACAAATGTTAATTGGCTCGCTTTAGCGAGAAGAAAAGCAGAATATGTATCTCTCAGAAACACGTCAATCCATCAGCAGATACTCCAGAAGCTGTCCTAGTTACCCCGCTATCAACCATGGAGAATGCATATATGCATCTCTGTTATTTCAAAGAATAAACGCACTAGAAAATACTTTGGCGTCGTCGAGCTGTCGCCGCACATATTACGAGAAAATCAGATCAGATAACTTTTCCAAAGTGAATGAATGTGGATGGTTTGATTGAAAATGATTAATTGGTGCGTGGTAGAGGGTATTTGCTGTGAGGACATTACACTCTGATTAAAAGGTAGCGGGTGAATACCAAGAGGACTTTTGTTTCATGGAAATAATGTTTAGAATTTGACAACCCGTCGACATGAAACTGAACCGAGCACTTAGGCGAGTAACAAAGACGAACGGAGTGGGTCGCTCCCTTCTTGAAGGACGTTTCTGAGAGCATGTTTGAGGTGATTTAAGACAAAAATTATAGAACTAAATAGAGATGACAAGACGGCGATATTAACAGCGCTCATCGCTCGTTACATTGACTATAATAATAATAATAATAACAGTAATTTATATGGCTCAATGACCGGATGCAAGTTTTTCAATCGGACGCCACTTCAGTCAATTGCGTCAATCGCGAAAAGCGGACCAACACTTTCAACGTAAAATCCGGACTAAGTGTCTTTTTCTTTTTTGGTGGGGTTTAAGGGCGCTCAAATACTGAGGTCATTAGCGCCCAGTCACTGTTGTTTGAGCACATGGAATCTAGTAAAACTCAAGGGGAGGGGGGGACACCAGAAAGACCTGACAAAGATGCAGATAAAATAAGTAAAAAGGTTAGATGTCTTTGGACAAGCCAGTCAAGGTTATAAAACGCAGAACACGAGCAGCTGCTCGAGCGTCATCAGCTAAAATATCCGGTAAAGTAGATGGCAGGGACAGGACAACACGAGATTGACTAAAGCGGGGACACGACAATAAAACATGGCGCACTTTTAATGCCTGACCACAAGGGCACTGCGGGGCTGGGTCACCGGAGAGCAGGTAGCGGTGGCTAAACCGGCAATGCCCAATCCGCAACCTGGTCAGAAGGACCTCCTCTCGCCGAGATAGTCGGGAGGAGGTTGTCCAAGCAGTTGGGAGCGGTTTTACTGCCCGGAGCTTGTTTCCTTGGAGGGATGACCAAGCATCCCACCACAACGACACAAGCCTCTTACAAACATCCCCACGAACGTCAGATGACGGGACACAATGGGAGGCTGGCCGAGGCAGGAGGACTGCAGCCAGGACTAAGTGTCGTTCTTGTGGACTCCTCAGATCGTTGAGAGGTGAAGGCTAGATTAAAGACTGAAAATTTCCGTGCTCCCGCTAGTGTTTGAGCACGCGATATCTCTGTTTCCACGCATGCGCCTTACCGTTAGGCCAGCAGGCCCGATAGTACATTCCCTATACTGTCGGTAGGCGAACAGCAATATCCACTCCTGTCCTAGCCCAACTGGCAAGCTCAATATCCAATGTTAACGGCGTGAAAAGGGCAGTCAAACTTTATGCTACCTTCCTTTTTTCCTCGCTCGGCAACATGTAATTTTTGAATTAAGTTTTTCATCACGAAATCTGAAGTAGACATCTTCATGATTTAAGCATTACGCATTCGTCGCTAATGCATATCACTACTATGACTAAACCTTTCAGTCTATCGTGGAATGTATGCTTTGACTCTGCTAGAATGTTCCTAATTTTTCAGAAGCTCTCCAGCACAACATTCTGGCCTGCAAGCCCTGGAACAAACTACAATGGAGTAATGCCTTAGCCACAAACTAGGGTTTTATTCCTAAAAGCTGTGTGGGCGGGTCGTGTGTGGTATCTGGGTAGCTGAATAGGCGAAAACAATGCCCGCGAAAGACATGGTCCTATGTTCGAGTCCCGTTCCGGCACACAGTCTTACTCTCATTGTGAAGTCCTTTAATCATTTTAAATCGTATCCAGTTTTCGACTTTTTTGTGAGCGAGTGTCCTACAATATAAAAATAAGTATTTTTCCTGTCTTCTTTAATAAATAAGTATAAAACTCATTATACGGAAAATACTGAATTTCCACATGAAACCTACCTGATTTCCAAATTCAATTAAGAAAGTATGAGAAACAGATTTTACTGTTTGCGGCATTCTGTAATGCAACCGAAAACTTTCCTGTAGGCTTTTTTCTAAACAACTCCTTTTGTTTTTCGTCGGGTGATAATAATTACCAATAATTAGCAGAAATAGCTATACTTCAAGAGAGAAAGCCCAAGACGTTAAGACGATTAAGTCTTGCTCTTCTCGTATCCCTTTTTGTACTATCACTTATTGTATTGTAAATTGTAGTCGCATTTAAAGAAACTGATTCATAGATAAAAATGACGTCTTTATGTGGAAAAAAATTAAATCGCGATTGACAGAGAGAGACACGGAAAGCTGTAATGATTGTTGGAGAATATAATCATTCGTCGAGGTATGTTAGTGGTCAGTCTATTAATAATTTTGTTTCATCGATGTCATTATGCTTTATTATCTGTAGTTTATGGACCGTAGGGATAGGTGTAGGATACCTGCATCACGGTCATTGCCCGACTTGGGGAATTTTTTTCACTAAACTTCAATTTTTATACAATACGGCAGCTACCATTCACTCCCCTCTTAATGTGCTACATTAGCACAGGTGTGGCCTCCCTGCTGCCCATAAACGTTAGAACGATTCAGTGATCAAATTTTTTAGTTCAGCCCAGTAATATTGTGACCCTCAGTCGAATTCGCCGAAACCACGCTGGATTACGTAATATTTTCTCTAATAGAGATATGAAATGTTACTCTCTTACATAAATGTATATTCCTCATAATTTCTTTCGTACGAACTCTTTATATTAGAATAGCAGAACGTTTTAAGTAAAATCAGAGAGAATTCTACACTGTTACAAAGTTCTAACCACTTGGAATGTAAACAGTCATGTTTTGGCAGAAAATTTACATTTGAGGAAATGGCAAAAGGGATCAAAGAGACTTTACAAATAAGCCGATCAAAGTCAGTTCGCAGAGCATCACGAGAGTTTAACATCCCTCGCTAAACAGTTCGCGAAGTGCTTCATAAACGATTCCGCTTGTTTGCTTATGAAGTTCAAATTCTTAATGCTTGCAAGCTGAACGACTTGCAGCTTCGCCACGAATTTGCTACTTGAGATGATGGACCGGATGGAGCAAAATCCTGACCATCTAGGAAACGTAGTTCTCTCCCACGAAGAAACCCTTCCAAACACGCGGAAACATTAATCGGCACAACATTCGCATCTGGGGTTCGGAAAATCCCCACAGTTTTCCGGAAGATGTCAAGCAGGGAGAGAAGGTAAAAGCGATGTATGTGCTGATGAAAGACGGCAAGTTCGACCATTTTTCTTTATCGAGCAAACAGTAACTGTTTATCTGGAAATGCTTGAGAAATTTCCGGTCCCTTAATTTCCTTCCCTTAAGACAAATGTCTAAATCTACGTGATTACTCTGCTATTCACAATAAAGTACCTGGTAGAGGGTTCAATGAAACACCTTCAAGCTGTCTCTCTACCGTTCCACTCTCTAACAGCACGCGGGAAAAACGAGCACTTAAATTTTTCTGTGCGAGCCCTGATTTCTCTTATTTTATCGTGATGATCATTTCTCCCTATGTAGGTGGGTGTCAACAGAATTTATTCGTAATCTGAGGAGAAAACTGGTGATTGAAATTTCATGAGAAGATCCCGTCGCAACGAAAAACGCCTTTGTTTTAATGATTGCCACTCCAATTGACGTATCATGTCTGTGACACTATCTCCCCTATTTCGCGATAATACAAAACGAGCTGCCCTTCTTTGTAATGGCTTATCTTCGGTGATCTTCCAGCTGTGATCTTCCAGCAGACTGCTGCACCTCCGCTCTGGAATTTACACGTTCGTCACTTCCAGAACAGAACATTTCCACAGCAGTCGATAGGATTTGGTGGACCAACCATTAGGCTACCGCCGTCTCCCTACACAACCCTTCTGGATTTCTTCCTGTGGCATTCTCCATGCCTCGCCTGTAAGTGACCTTGATGATCTCTGCAGAAGAACTATGGATGCAATAGCCCCCAACACAGCAGACATGTTCATGCGCACGTGCATTGATACAGAGTATCGACTAAACATTTTACAGGTAACCAAATATGCCCATGTAGCGGTGTAGCACTTTTTTGTACAAAACTTACTGAGTCGCTTTACATGATGTCGCAAACAGCAAGTTTCCACAAAGACGGAGAAAAATCGCAGCGTCAAGGAGAAGTTGTGAGACATAAACGAAAGTTGGTAGGCGTGTTTCCACATCTGAAACTTAATGTCTATTCAAAATTCACGCCAATCGCATAACAGTGGCGCTAGTAGTGCCACTATCAGGATGCAAAGTAGGTTTGCTTCAAATACACGCCGTAACGGTCATGAGATAGGAAGTGGTGAGTTGATGTTAGTCAACAATGTCTTTAAGGCCACGAAGATGCCATTATCAACGCCTCACTCGGTTTGAACGAGATCGAGTAACAGCGCTACGAAAAGTGGATGTTTATTCTGTGATATTGCAGAAAGACTTAGCAGGAGTGTAGCCACCGTACATACTGCTGGAAGCAGTGGTCACGAGACTGTACGTTCGCGGACGGCCACGTGGTACTATCGAGAGGGAAGACCATCGTGCTCCACGTACGGCTCTAGCGCATGGTACTCTATCTGCAACAGAGTTTGAGCATGAGTTGGCACCATAGTGACACAACGAACTAATACAAACCGGTTACTTCACGCACATCTCAGGCCAGATGCCCTGTAGCGTGCGTTCCAATGATCCAAAACCACTGCCATTTGTGACTTAAGTGGTGTCAACCGAGAGCTCATTGGAAAGCAGAGAGGAGGTCTGCTGTGTTTTCTGATGAAAACTGGTCCTTCCTCGGTGCCAGTGATGGCTGTGTCTTGGTTAGAAGGTAGCCAGTTGAGGGCCAGCAACCAACCTGCCTACATGCTATATACACTGGACCCACACCTGCAGTTATGGTCTGGGTTGTGATTTCTTATGACAGGAGAAGCACTCGCGTAGTTATCCCACGAACCCTGACTGCAAATTTGTACCTCAGTCTGGTGATTCGACCTGTTGCGCTGCCATTCATAAACAGCATTTCAGGGGGTTTCTTCCAACAGGATAACGCTCGACCACATACCGCTGTTTCAACCCAATACGCTCTACATAGTGTTGACATGTTGCCTTGGCCTGTTCGATCACTAGATCTGTCTCCAATTGAGCATATATCGGACATCATCGGACGGCAACTCCATTGTCATCCGTAACCTGCTTCAAACGTCCCAGTATTGACCGACGAAGAGCAACAGGCCTGGAACTCCATCCCACAAACTCACATCCGGCACCTGTACAACACACTCCATGCACGTTTCCATGCTTGCACTCAACAATCTGGCCGATGCATACGCTGTTAACGTACCAGCATTTCACATTTCCAATGGTTTGTCTCTCGCCACGTTAACATGTGTTCTTGCAATGTCAATCACATACATACAGGTATTTACCTAGACAAATGTATTCCAGAAATTTCATTACTTTACACTCATTATTTTTTTGTGTAGCGATTCTTTTTCAGTCAGTGTACATCTCATAGCAATTTTTAATTGCATTTGGAAATCAGGCAGATTTCATGTGACCACCCTCTACAGGTTGCTTTCATTCACCTGTTGCTAATTAAACAAGAGAGATAAAACATGACACTTTCACATATCGCGAAAATGCAGTTGCGCAATCATTATAATCTCCAGGTCACCGAAAAATAGCTGCTAAGCAGCCAGAATGCGATATTACTCTGATTCATGTACTTGTTTGAGCCTTAGTCCATGTCTCACTTTCCCACTGCTCATAAAATTAATATGATGAGAGCTGACAGGATTGTTTCGATGGACAAGGAAGGAAATCCTGATCATAAAGCCAAAGTGGTGTAAGACATACTGTACCGTTAGGTTAAAAGTTCTGCCAGTTTGCCAAGTGGAAGAGAGTTACTGGCGGAAGCAAAGCTGCGAGGGCGGATCGTGAGTCATGACCGATCAGCTCCGTCGGCAGAGCATTTGCCCGCAACAGACTATGTGCAGGACACGGTTTTAATCGGCAAAGAATTTTCAATTCAGCGCATCTCCGCTGCGTAGAGAAAATTGATTCTGGAATCCCGACTTTGATTCCTACCTTCCCTTTACCTTTGCTTTACGCGATCAGGTACAGACGGCCTCGCGCGGCAACAGCTGGCTCTTCTTCTACTGTATTCTATGTCCTGTTTTTTCCCCCTCTTTGTCGATCTGCAGCTCATGTCCCCATACATTCTATCCCTACTCCTTTTCTTTAATATACTTAGTGGTCTTCTTCGGCGGGGACTAGACTCCACGGATTTAAAGGACATCGATGTTAGCCATCTGAGCGACATTTGCCCATACTAGCAGTTTGGTTCTCATCAGGCCTACAATATTTGGGCTGTTATAGAAACCTCCACTCCCCAGTGATCTCATCTTGTACTGGGCTATAAATCTCCTTTTAAGGCACTGCAATCGACAACGAGAAGATTACTTAAGACATATGTGATTGCAGGCTTTTTCGGCGTATTCCAGTGACGAAATCTTCTTGAGTTATCGGCCGAATGGTGACGTCGCCTTCTCGCTACAGTTCGATGAGTTTCGTAGCCATCATCTGGGTACGAAACTCATCGAAACATGGCGACAAGGCGACATCACCGCTGGGCTGAACACCCGAGAAGAATTCATCATTATTTAGGATATGTTTCCCGAAATTTCATGTTTCGCAACCATACAATCGTACAAAAAAAGAGCACCTAACCGAGACTAAAGTACGATCGGTTTCTGGCTTGGATCCTCGTTTACATCTCTGCCCTACACGATGCGTCCTCTGTAAAAATCACGCCCAGATATCTGAAATTATGAATCCTTTTGTAGGATCAAGTCCCCAAAAGCAGTGGCTGCAGTTTGTCTATTCGATTCGTTCACCGGGTGACTAAACTTATTCCCTGTCGCATTTACGACGCGACGTTGCTTACCTGCATCAGTTCTTCCTTACATCTGGGCAACAGTGCCATGTCGCTAGCATATGCGAGATGTGTGATTTTCTGACCTTCTATCTCCATTACTTCGAAATTCTTATGCAAAACTTTTCTCCACTTTTTTCTTTTGAGTCACTTTGAACAATATCGATCACAAACCATCCCCCTGCCTCAGCCCTGCGATTATGATATAGCTCTGGAATCAGTGTGACAAACTGTAACTACGCTGAGACCACTTTCTTAGGTGTTCCAAACTCGATTAGGCAACTCATCAGGCTCTTCCGATAAATGCATTTGGTTTGGGGAACACAATCTGACAACCTTGTCTGTGACACGAAGTAAGCGTCTCCCACATTGTTAAACTCCCGTGCTACGGCAGGCACGGACGTTTCTGTGAGAGCCAGACTGCAGGCCGTGATGTAACGAGCGGCAAACAGCCGGATGTTGAGCGTTCGTGGAACCCCTGTTACGTTGATGCTGGCGGCGCATTGCACACGGTGGCTGCAGTTCCGACGTGAGAAAACGTGGCGCAATTTGGCCTCGCAGCTACTACAGAGAGCACCACCAAGCACTATAATAATCACATTCTGCATCGCAATGAAACAGCAACTAAAGGCAAAACAGGCTGTCAACTATATGTGACACAGAGAACGTAATTTTATTTCCTACATAAAGTAGGCACACTACCTAAGGGCAAAGCAGTGAGCGTCGAGCAACGAAATTCCTTTATTGTATTTTTCAGCCTCGGGCCATACAAACAGTAAAATTGTTATTTTTAAGTTTCTAGTCTTTCCTTAGTTGCCTGTGTACTATTATTATTAGTATTATTATCAGTTATTATATTCTTGGGGATGGGATCCGTCTATGCAACTAAAACAAGGGAAAGGCAACCACTCATCTATAGCGGACCGATGAGTGAAACAGAGAGGCTCTAACAAGAAACAGCATTCTCACAATATTTCGAGCTCCAGCTTTTTTTCTACACACATTCTCACACACAACCACACAAGCACCCAAACGCGCACTCACATGAATGCTGTTCCCTGCTACATGTCCCATTGCTCCATGCATCGGTCCGTTATATGTGAGTGGTTGCCTTTTCCTTATTTCACAATTGCTCCATCCAAGAATTTCAACTAAATAAATGGCTGTTTGTTTTTATGGTATACGCGTTTCGCTTCCTTTTATTTACGAAGCATTCCTAGTGGCCTATAGTTAATGTTTGTTGTGTGTATACGATAAATGTGTTACGTAATGTTTACAGATATATTACAAAATTACAGTTTTTTTTCACTCTCTTACGACAAGGTCAGAAAAGTTTTTGGAGTGCAGGTTTCTAAAGGTTAAATTAATTTCTGGTTCCGTTTGTAACTTTCTTGAGATCTTTTTATCAAACATATGTTGCCCTATAATTGTAACTCGTTGTCTGCGTACACCAGGATGTCCGGTTTTCGGCTTTTGCGGGCACATTTCACATTTTGCTCAATGTCAGGGAGATTAAGTAATTTTTTATGTCCAACTTCTCGGTTAGTTATTGTTTTAGTCGCTAACATGATCAGTAAGTTATTTCTTACATCCATTTGGTAATGGAAATGCCATGTGGCTAGGGCCTCCCGTCGGGTAGACCGTTCGCCTGGTGCAAGTCTTTCGAGTTGACGCAACTGCGGCGACTTGCGTGACGATGGGGATGAAATCCAGTCCCTGAGCGGAGAAAATCTCCACCCAGCCAGGAATCGAACCCGGGCCGTTAGGTACGACATTCCGTCGCGCTGACCACTCAGCTACCAGGGGACGACATCCATTTGGTCATATATTACTTTCTTTTTCATGATCAGTCTAACCTGGAACCACGTTAACAAGTTATTAGAACGAACAATTGCAAGAGAAAAGCCCTGCCGTTGTAGAACAATTTTCAGATATGAAAAGACTTTGCAGTTAACAAGACTGTAATAAGTGACCAGTGTAATGTCAATAACTGCTCAGAAGCACATAACGACAGTTCGCTACATTAGAATCAATACAAACGCAGAACACACACAAACACACACTTAAAAAAATTAAACTAAAAATCACTCGGTATAGGTGAAGTATTTAAGTGGAATGTACCCACACACTCCAAAAATCGGACATCCTGGAATACGGAGAATAATGAGTTACTATTCCACGGTGACACATATGTGATAATAAGATCACAAAAAATTGTAAGTTGAACCGAACAGTAATTTAACTTGACGAAACTTGTACTCTAAAAAGTTGTCTCTTACCTAACAATATGAGACTAACGAAAAACTGTAATATAGTAACACCCGCGAACATTATTTAACACATTTATTAAAAAGATACACCAAACATGTAATAAAGACTACTTAGGGCTGGTAACTTCTTTCGCCGACGTACACTTGAAACTGGATAGCTCTACATCTAGTTCCGTATAACGGTAGTTAGGTAACTTTTTACTAGTTTTGACTTTGAGAAGGCTTTCCTTTCACAGCCAATTCTGTATTGTGAATATATTTAATCTTAGATTTGTCAATTAAGAGTTCCAACTATCAAAGCGCAAATATGTTCACTTTACGGGCGCCTCTTTTGGCTTGTTCGGTTGGCGAGTTGGTATGAAACTGATGGCAAGAGAGTGTAGTTATTTATAGATACGGGTTTGATTTGTCACTTAGTTTCCCAGAAATTTACTATCAACGTCCTTCTAACAAAAATTCTAACGATAACTTCCCAAGAAGTAGAATCTAATCATGATACTCCATGTCACCCGAAGCTGAGAAACACAAAACAAGAATTTCATATACTCTCCACTTCCCTTTCCCGCATTGTTACATTGAAGTACTGCACTTATATTTTCAATTGAGATATACAGGGTAAAACTACCTAGCCGACAACCTGCTTATAACCTTATTTTGTTTCCGCCCATATGAACTCGAAACAAGTTTTCACTAAACCACTTATTTTCTCTTGTGATTGCAATTAAATTTCAGAGGTACTGTCATCAATACGCATCGTAATGTAGATACAGTAAAGCTGTTTCACGCTTTTTTTTTTTTTCTTTCACTAACGAGAAAAGGGTGCACTGCTGTAGAATTTCGTTCTTTTCACACAAATATCCTAGTAGACTGCGAGTGGGACAGAGGGAATTCCAATGGGAAATGTTTGGACAAATATTTCCAGTCCCGGCATTATCCTGATGACACAGGGAAACCTCCCGGAAACCTTGGGCAGTCTGGGGGATTAAAACGATTTTATTTATTTCTGGGAGTATGTTGTCCACTGTCCCACGCAAAAATTAAATTGTTGTGTTATGAATGAAAGAATGTATGTACAAATGCACGCACATATGTATGTATGTATGTATGTAAATTCGTTAGCTACAGGAATACGTAACTAGACATAGAGCTATCCTGCTTCAAGGCACGACGAAAGAATTTCACCGACCACTGGCAGCACTGTTATGTACGTATGTACGAATGCACATTCATATGTATTTGTGTATGTATTTATGTAGGTGTGTAGCAGGGCTGTTCAGAAAGTAAGGTCAGATCGGGCGCTAAATGGAAACCACAGTGAAAAACCACATGAAGCTTTGGACAAATACGTTGGGCAGTGTCTCTAGTATGCCTGTCGATCGCATCACGTCGCTCTTTTCTGTTCTGAGCACGCAGTGAGCACGTAAAGATGCCTAGAAAATAGTGTCTCTCGCCAAATATGGGCGCCAGCTGTGAGATTTCGGTTAATTTTATACAGCCCACGTAACGTAGCTGTCATGCATGTCCTTCTTCATGAACACTGTCGGCAGCACACTGCAAGGGAAACGAAGACGCTCCTGCAGCGTTTTCGATGGGAAGTCTTTGATCGCCCGCCATACAGCCTGGATGTGGCTGCTCCTGATTTCCGTCTCTGCTCACATGAACCACTAGCTGTGAAGACAACATTTTGGCACAATGAACTGCAGAGCAGCGTAGAGAATAGCCGGAAAGCGCAGACGGCTGCCTTCTATGACGATGACATCGGAAACTTGGTACAACGCTACGACCTTTTTTATTTTTGTTGTGGTTTCCATTTGGCGACCGATCGGACCTGACTTTCCGAATAGCCCTCGTGCCTATGTGTCTTGTGTACGTGGGCTACGTCTGGCGTAGCGAGAAACTAATACCGGGGAGGCAGATGCCGATCGGTGCATGCGCTCCGTCCCGTTCTTGGGATTTCGGCAGGTGGCGTATCAGCAGGTAGCACTTCCGACAGTTGTGCACAAACTTAAACGGGAAAATTACATAGTTGCAGCAGTGCGACAACGGACCAAAGAATGACTACACCAAGTCTTGGGAAAGCCTTACTTCAGCGACATTACACAAACAGGTATTAGTATTGCACTAACCACCTACCCCTAACTTCAATCCTGTCGCTGAAACTCGTTTAACAATTATTATCTAACTGTACAACAGAGATGGCACTAATTGTCGCTGCACATTATGCGAATGTTTTATGCTTCTTTCTTTTTCGGCAGTACTTGGATAGCGCTGAATCACGCCCTTCAGTATTAAGATACTTTTTCAACTGTGTTACTTCGACCGAACACAAGATGATCTCAGCTAATGTCAGTGAAATAAAGTTTACTAGAGTAAAGGTCCAGACTGGGAAAGATTCTCGTCAGTATGTGGCTAGTAGAATGACTAGTGAAATCTGAGGATAGTAAGTAGAATTCAATGTAGAGAAAGAGCTAGCCTTGATAGCAGAAAAGCAAGAAATTAATAGCCTTTGAAATGACCGACTATCTCCTCTCCCTTTCTGGATCAACGAAGTTCTTAAAAAGTTGTCAATCACATCTAAGAGGCTGTTCATCTTGGTGAATAGAATTAAATTGCAAGACGCTACTGCAGAGAGGACACAAGAACACGAGCTTGTTTCCCTAGTCGTTTGATAAAATATACACTGGCTCTTCATCAGCAATTTCATCTATGGTATTCACTGCAGTATGTGGCTGCGGGTACTTCTATGTTTTAAACAAATCTTATTCCTCGTTGCATTCACGTATGAAGGCAGGAAAAAATTCCGTCTTACAAGACTTCGCACGAGCTGTAATTCAGGATACACACAGAAACGGTCAGCGGGGAGTCTCAGAATATCTCAAGACTTTTTCACTGGAAAGCGGGTTTAAGTTACGTAAACATATTTTCGCGAGATAATCTGAACTTCCGCCAATTAGCATCTTTCAAAAGCAACGTATCCCCATCGTGGCCAATGTCGCTAGCGCACGCTAATGCAGCAGTGCTCGACCATCCTGGCAGTTAGGTCTATTCCTGGAGGGACAAGGAATTTCCATCGCCGGCAAGCGGAAAGGAGGTAACATTCTAATGTTCCTTCTCGCCAGACCGCGCGCCGATCTGGTGAGTTGTGTTCCATATCTCCCTGCTTCTCTAATGAGCCTGTCGACAACGGGACGTTAAACCGTAACATTTCCCCTAAATGACCCAGCAGTTTGCCTTAGTTTCAGGACATGTGGTGTTGCTGGTCGTGATCAGACGGTCGCACAGCGTTGTTTCACCTTATCCCATCTATCACCACCACCACCATCATCATCATCATCATCATCATCATCATCATCATCATCATTCTCAATATCTAAAACGTGACCGTACGCTCCACATGTATTCACCACAGTCAGCTACAGTAAAACATTTACACTTTCCACGTATGACACGCAAGTCGTCAAAACGGCATCAGTTAGAAAGGCTTGGAGCTGCTCATGATTCGCATAGTCAGCACGCTATTTCTCATTCAGATCTTCGCTAACAGTTTGCTTGTAACGCAATTGCTCTGACCAATTTTTGACGATCCACTGCTCTTTTATCATCCCCCCACCTCTCTCTCTCTCTCTTTCTCTCTCTCTCTCTCTCTCTCTCTCTTTCTTTTCTTCCTCTCTCACCTTCCTTTCCAGTCAGTTTTGTATGGCACGAACACCGGAACGAACAATACACAAGTTTACGGTAAACGACAGTTTGCCCTCGTTCGGCAATGATTGCACAAAAATTCCTCCACTGAATCTGCTATGCCTTGGCGTTGCCCCCCCCCCCCCCCCTCCCACCCCTCTACGAGGGATGGAATGGATCTCAATTAGTAAAACGAAGGTAACCACACTTAAAGCAGTTGACAGAATTATATCAAAAATTGTTCTCAATAACAGAAACAGTTTTAATTATTTATAAAACCAAATATGCTACCAACAAACTAGGCATGTAAAAAACAAGTCCTGTCGGTTTCAAATCAGAGAAGAACTGGAGCTATTAATACAGTCTTCAAGAACATAAATAGAAAGGAAACAAAAATAAGGTTTATAAAACTATGGCTATGACTTCTCTGCTGTACGAGAGTGAAACATCGGTTCGGTTGGTTGGTTGGTTTGGGGAAGGAGACCAGACAGCGTGGTCATCGGTCTCATCGGATTAGGGAAGGATGTCGGCCGTGCCCTTTCAGAGGAACCATCCCGGCATTTACCTGGAGTGATTTAGGGAAATCACGGAAAACCTAAATCTGGATGGCCGGACGCGGGATTGAACCGTCGTCCTCCCGAATGCGAGTCCAGTGTCTAACCACTGCGCCACCTCGCTCGGTGAAACATCGGTTCGCACAAACTATATCTACATCTAGGCCTTCATCTATTTCCATGCTCCGCAAGCCACCTGATGGTGTGTTATAGGAGGAATGACTCGATAGATCTTCGAACTGGCCCTATTTTCTCGAATTTTCTCGTAGTGGTCATTTCGCGAGAAATACGTGGGAGAAAGTAATGTGTTGTCCGACTCTTCCCGGAACGTCCTCTCTACGTATTTCAATCGCAAACCTCTTTGTAATGCACAACACCTCTCTAGTATCGTCTGCGACTGGAGCTTATTGAGCATTTAACGAAATGTTCTCGCGCAGAGTAAACAATGTCGAGGCAAAACGTGCCGCTCTTCGTTGAGTGTTGTCTACCTTTTCTCCTAATACAACCTGGTAAGGGTCGCACATCGGTGAGAAATATTCAAGACTCGGGCGAACAAGTGTTTTGTTCGTCGGTGAATTACATTTCCTTGAGATTCTTCGTATGAACTTCAGTGTCGCATCTGCGTTCAGTGCTACTTGTTTTACATGGTCATTCCACTTAAGGTCGGTCCGGATATTTATTTCTCAATATTTTATGGTACTTATTGTTTTCAACAATGTGTCAGCAATGGTACAGAAGTGATTTTCTTACACTTTTTATGCGCAATAGTTCACATTTATTTATAATCTGGGTCAACTGCCAGTCCTCTCACCACTAATCAATCCTCTCCAGGTCCTCCTGCAGTCCGCTACAGTCTTCTGACGTTGCCACCTTTCGCATCAAGCGCAAACAACCTCAAAGAGGTTCCGACGTTATCCTCTAAATAATTTATATATACTTAAAAAAAACGCACCACAAAGGAAATATCCAAATGGGACGGAAATCGGTTGATGTGATGCACTTGCACAGACAAACAAATGGTTACAATTCCAGAAAAAGAAAGTGATTCACAAAAAAAGAAGGTTCAAATGGCTCTGAGCACTATGGGACTTAACATCTATGGTCATCAGTCCCCTAGAACTTAGAACTACTTAAATTTAACTAACCTAAGAACATCACACACATCCATGCCCGAGGCAGGATTTGAACCTGCGAACGTAGCGGTCACGCGGTTCCAGACTGAAGCGCCTAGAACCGCTCGGCCACAGCAGCCGGCACAACAAGAAAAACTGAAGAAACAATTATGGAGGTACAATCCGAGTGGACTAAGAAACCCTGTCAGGCATAAAATAAGATGGGTTCAACAATAACCTTAGAAGACCGAAAAGGCAGTTAACTAATCCATGAAATTATTTATTTATTGCCAAATTATAGACCTGTTATCTGATGTTTAAAACAGGTCGTACATCTTAAAATATTCGTTTTTCATCTCTTTAGTTTTCTTTTCTTTTAACTACAATATTTACAAAGAATGATACTTTTCAAAATAACAGTAATTTAAGGTTGAAATATAAATAAAATTTTCTTGTCTTTTAAGAAGAATATAAAAAGATTATAGGATAGAGAAGAGATTCGTTAGTACCATCACCGAATGTGACTGACGGTGAATACCTCGGAATGGTTTCTTCCAGCCGTTGACCGCCAGTCACGCGCGCGCGCGCGCGCGCGGGCGCGCGCGCGCGCGCGCACACACACACACACACACACACACACACACACACACACACACACACACACACACACACACACACACACACATGGTTATTAGTAGAGAAATCGCTGAAAGTGAAGAAGAAGAAGAAGATGGTGATCGTGGACAGTGGGGGCATGATATTAGAGGTGGAACACATTGCAGAGCCCCATGTTCTCAGCCAAAAACCAGGCGAGCTGGTAATGGGACAGGAGGGGATTTACATTTCCAGTATTTGTCTCACAACCGAGTGAAACCTCCCGAAAAACCGTGGTCAGAACCGTGTAATTGGAGCAGGCAATACGATCCAGCCAATAACAAGAAGGCCTGGTGAGTGTGTGACAGTGTAACTGTTGGCGCATCTGACAGAGTAAACTCGGTGCCTTGCTATGTTCCTACCGATCCGCTGCACGACGCGTCAGCTTTTCCAACAATTATACTTCCTTTTAAGTCGATGCAGGCAGTAACGCGTAAGCATCTGACTACTGTGCGTGGCCCTCGTGTATAATGGGGTGAAACAGTCCATATTTATCTTGTGAGTCAGCTGTGAAACATGACACGGAACGCTGATAATTTGCATGTGCTCCTTCAGTACACAGAAACATTCCCCGATGACGGCGCCTCTCTGTGTACAACAGCGTCGTCTGCCAATAGTCTCACTCCGCTGCTGATGTAATCTACGAAATCGTTTACGGATGTCGTGAACAGTAAAAGCTCATATCACATTTCTGTATGAACAGGAGAAATGGAATGCAGGAGCATTCCATTTCAGCACTTCTGCCTGCAGAACGCTAGCGGTGTGCCGTTGTGTTGGCAGCAAACGCTCGAATAAATAAGGAATACACATGAATACGAAGTACTTTCGAATTCAAATTTCCTAGCAAGTTGTAACTGAGCGTATTCCTGAGACTTATCTCCCTCTTTCGGACTCTGAGAACGGTCGAACTGTTGGCATGAGGAACAAGGAAGCCGCATGTCTTAAGTATTTCTTGAGTTCAGTTTATCTGCAGTACCTTTTTTTTTACTGTGAGTTTCACGCATTATATCGCTTTCAAACGCATAAGTGCCTGATATCCGCCCATTTGAATCACTTTCAGCGTACATTAGAAATTAATGCGAAAATATTTAATGTTCTTTGTCCCTTCAGGCAGACGTTACACTATGCGACGATTCACAGATGACGACAAACAAGTGTTTTCTGATTATACTTAAATCCAGTAATTGTGACAAAGAATATTGAAACTGAATGATACTGTCTGTAAATGAAAATATAGCATCCTCCCCCTCCCCCACTCTCTCTCTCTCTCTCTCTCTCTCTCTCTCTCTTAGATTGATTACAACATTTAATGTAAATGACAAACGCTGTAAAGTGATATATATAATGTGTGTGTGTGTGTGTGTGTGTGAGGAAAACGACGAAGATACGGCAGCAACAATAACTTTTGGTGGTTAACAGGGCCCTTGAAGTATGCTGAGATCAGCTCAGTTTTGAGGACTGGAAGTAGTAGCTATCAACTCATAAGAAATATACTCTTCACAAGTATGTACTCTAGTGCTACATATAAAAAACTATAACGTCACACTAGAGTGAGATAGTCCTGTAACTGGCAGAACAAAATTGTATGCTCGTAAAGAGCTAAGTAGCCCTGTTACATGACCTTGTTCAAACTCAGTGAGTTGTCGATAATGGCGTTTTTGTCGTCTTAAAGGCAACTCATCACGTCCATACTCAAATGTAATTAACGCTCACGACCGTTACAGCGTTTATTTAAAGGCGACATGATTTGGCCACGCGGTATTAGCCGAGCGGTCTAAGGCACCGCAGTCATGGACTGTGCGGCTGATCCCGACGGAGGTTCGAGTCCTCCCTCGAGCATGGGTGTGTGTGTGTGTGTGTGTGTGTGTGTGTGTGTGTGTGTGTGTGTGTGTGTGTGTGTGTGTGTTTTTGTCCTTAGGATAATTTAGGTTACGTAGTGCGTAAGCTTACAGACTGGTGACCTTAGCAGTTAAGTCTCATAAGATTTCACACACATTTGACCATTTGATTTAGACATGATTTGCTGCTAGTGCCACTCTGCCGGCCGCGGTGGTCTAGCGGTTCTAGGCGCTCAGTCCGGAGCCGTGCGACTGCTACGGTCGCAGGTTCGAATCCTGCCTCGGGCATGGATGTGTGTGATGTCCTTAGGTTAGTTAGGTTTAAGTAGTTCTAAGTTCTAGGGGACTGATGACCACAGATGTTAAGTCCCATAGTGCTCAGAGCCAGTTGAACCAGTTGCCACTCTCATGCGATTGGCGCTAAATCTGAATAGACATCATCTTTCAGATGTAGAAACACGCCTACCAACTTTCGTTTACGTCGCACAGCTCTTTCTTGGTGTTGCAATTTTTTTCCGTCAGTGTATATTCTTAGATTTCCGGAAAGTGTTTGACACGGTGCTCCACTGCAGACTGCTGACGAAGGGCCGAGCAAACAGATTAGGTTCCCAGATACATCAGTCGCTCGAAGACTTCTTGAACAACAGAAATACGCTGTCCTCGATGGCGAGTGTTCAGAAACATGGGCGTCGTTAGGAGTGCCCAAGTGTATTGTGATAGAACCGGTCTTGTAATCTATATACCTGAGTGATCTGACAGGCAGGGTGAACAGCAACTTACGGTTGTTTTTTAATGACGCTGTGATGTACAGGAAGGTGTCGCCAATGAGTGACTGTAGCAAAGGATTTCTATCATCGAGAAGTAGAACGATTGATAAAACGTTCCAACCTTTTTTTCAGAGACTTAGAAACTCTGTTGAAAAACAGTGTAATTAGTCTGCGTCACTTTGAAATTTTGTGCAGATTCAGTAAGTTACCTGGCATGCCATAATAATGTGCAGCTTCCTTTTTGAAACAGTAAGAAGAAAGATTAGAGTTTGAAGTCCCATCGGTACAGAAGTCATTAGTGATGAAGGGAAGAATATCGGCCGTGCCCATTCAAAGGAAACATTTCCGCACCTGGCTGGAGCGATTTAGGGAAATCACCAAAAACCTATATCTGCTGGGTGATTTTTTCCACCGTTTACAAACTCAGGGGTTGAACGATGAGAGGATACGGAACAAAAAAAGTCTAGCATCCATGCTAGAGACCATTTGTTCAACCATAATTTGTTACAGAGACTGCGGTCTAATACGTGCTGCACCATGCAGCCACGGTTACAGTATGCATGGCTTCCTCTTAGAGGGTGGTACTATTCCCCATACGTCATGCTCTAGCGCCGCCTCTAGCCATAGTAATTGGCAATGTTGCGTCCGATTCACTTCTCACTAACTCACCTCTTAGTGGATGTGATACAGCGTTGTACACGATGGTTCCGTATTCCAATCGAGAGCTTACCGACATGGTGTTTACTTACGGAAAGGCAAATGGAGACGGGCGGCGGGCAGCAAGGTTGTATCAGGAGACCCATCCCCGGTGACAACAACCACAACATTCTATGTCTGCAACAGTGTTTTGCAGTTTGTCTGGGATAGGATCGTTTCAGGAAGCAGGAAATGAAGGACATACCCGAAATGTTTGGGCATCCGACTTGGAGAAAAATGTGATTAACATTGTGGAAGGCGACCGCCGCGTCAGTTCCAGGCAGCTGGCCTTCCAGTACAGGGTAAGTCACAGGACCGTGTGGAACATTCTCCTTGACGGTTGTTACTACCCTTATTACTTACAGCATGTGCAAGGCCTACTAGCGACAGACTTTCCACATCGGGAGCAGTTTTGTCACAGGTTTCTTTACCAGGCAACCACGATCCCGGGATTTGTGTCATCCATTCTATTCACAGGTGAGGTCACCTTTGTGCGGAGTGATATCTTCAACTTTCGTAACAGTCATCTGTGGGATAGAATGCAGAACCCCCGTGGTATGGTGACAGCGAATCATCAGCGTCGGTGCAGCCGGAATGTGTGGGCCGGGATAATTGGCGACCGTATTTTGGGATCAGTCTTCCTTCCACGTCGCGTAACAGGCCGGAACCATCGGCGTTTCTTGCGGGTGACTTTGCCTCCCCTGCTGGAAGAAGTATCACTGATGATTCGAAGATTTATGTGGCTGCTACACGATGGTGCTCCAGACCACTTCGCCGTTAACGTCCGGACGCATCTCAATCGTGTCCTCCCTGGTCCTCCCTGCTCATTCACAGGATCTCAACCCGTGCGAATTGCGGTTATGGGGCCATCTCAAAAGTATCGTGTATGCAGAGCGCATTCCACATGTAGAGACACTGGAGCAGTGTATTCATGCTGCCTTTGACACTCTGTGCATGCAGCCTGGCCGATGTGAACGTGTGAGACACAACATGCTACGGCGCGTACACGCATGCGTTGGGGCGCAAGGAAGTCATTTTCAACACATACTGTATCTGTGGCTGCATGGTACTCTCTCTTAACAATGTGTGATTGAATAAATGGCCTCTAGCATGAAAACCATGCATTTCCGGACATAATTTCATTGGACCTTTTTTGTTCCGTATGCTCTCATCGATCACTCCCTAGTTTTTGTGGAGAAAGTCACCCTGTATATGGCCGGACGTCAATCGGTTTACTGTTTCAAGCCCCCTTCCAATATCAGAAGGTAGAAGTGCACTTCTGTCGGGTTAACAGCCATGTGTACCAATTAATACGACATGGATACATCGTCTCAGTACAGAAAGCTCTCTCAGAGAAGTAAATATCACCATTTCGTCTGGATCTACGCACCCGTGAAGTAACAAACTGTCATTTACAGATCTGTTACAATGTTTACGTTCTGGAAAGAAAACTAGGAACGACAAATATTAATCCAAACAGATAATCCTCCATTACACTCGTACCACAGCCCGGCAGCAAGTCCATGAGCCATCCCATCGTTTATTCGTTTGCAGCTGAGGTATGATTGTATTGTATTGTATGTTACCGGGGTCCTAGAAACGACGGAGAGGCTCCGTCGCCGCCGCAACCGCAGTGGTCCACAATCCCACGACGACTACCGCAGTACACTTCACCGCTCCGCCGCCAAACACCGAACCACTCTTTCACGGTTATTGTGCGGTTCGGCCCCCGATGGACCCCCCCCCCCCCCTTTCTGGAAACGTCTCACACCAAACGAGTGTTGTACGTGTCCGTGGAGAACTAGTTTCCGCAGCAATCGCCGACATAGTGTAGATGAGGCGGAATAGGGGGAACCAGCCCGCATTCCCCGAGGCAGATAGAATACCGCCTAAAAACCATCCACAGACTGGCCAGCTCACCGGGCCTCGACACACGTCCGCCTGGCGGATTCGTTCCGGGGACCAGGCGCTCCTTCCCAATCCGGAAGGGGCTGAGGTATGATAGTTTCCCATTACACCATCCAATTACCTGTGAAACCAGGGCTACAGCGACAATGAAACCGGAGATGTTAACCACTTGCTTTTTAAATGCAGTAGGTATTCGAGTGGCAGGAAGGATCTGTACATAAAGTTGAACAAATGTGTAGATATCCTTTCCTGTTAATATGCAACACCTTCAAGCATCAAATATTACAAATATTTGTCTATACTTAATGATATCCATTACTCCAGACACGCCTTCGCTGATCATTGTGGCTCAGTTCGAAGCGGGACTGAAGACAATTCCATTCCAGTCAATCACAAGACTGAAGAAGCGTCTGGAGACGCGTAGGATAACAGTGGGATACCAAGCCGACTGTCGTCTGCCATACAGCCCGACAACCATGGATGATGGTCTGGGGAACCACGCAGCAGCACCCTTTTGGTCGTTATCCGCGACAGCTAACAGCACAGCGGTACGTCAACGATACTTCTTCACACCCCGTTTTATGGCCGTTCATGGCAAGCCTGGGCTTAAATTTCAGCAAGATGATTCCTCCCCTCAGGCGGCGAGAGTTTCTACTTCCTGTCTTGGTGCTTGCCAATGCCCACCTTGACCACCAAGGTCGCCTGATCTCTCCCAAATTGAGAACGTGCGGCGAGCTGTGGGCTGGGCCCACTAGCTCGGGTCTTTCACGATCTAACGCGCCAATTGGACAGAATTTGGCATGGTATCTCTCAGGAGAACATCCAACAACTCTGTCCATGAACGCCAAGCTGAATGACAGCTTGCATAAGGGCCAGAGGTGGACCAGCACGTTACTGACTTGCTCAATTTGTGAAGCTCTTTCTCTAGAATACATCATTCAATTTTTCTTAAATTGTAATCATTTCTCTGTCAGTAATATACATCATACCTACCGATTTCCGTCTCATTCGGATAATTCCTTCGTGGTGCCCCATTTTTTGCTGTCTTAGAATGTACGAGAGTTGTAACTTACATAGTGGCAAGTATTTATTCACAACCGATACAAAAGAGTTACATGTTTACACATCTTACTGTCCTTCAAAGTAGTCACCAGCGTTGTGTAGAACCCTTTGCCAGCGATTTGGAAGGCGTAGTATATTGTTAGCAGAGCCTGTTCTGTTGATGGTGCGAATGGAGCGGTCTACTACCTGTCGAATCTTTGGAACAGCTCTGAAGCGAATGTCACGAAGTAGTTCCTTCATCTTCGGAATCAAATCTAAGTCACAAGGACTTAAGTCCGGGGAGTATGGTGGATGGTACAGTACTTCCCTGTCCCATCCACCAAACAGAGCAGCCACAGTTTGCGCTGTATGCGCCCGCACATTGTCGTGCAAAATGATGGGTGGGTTGCGCAGAAAGTGTCTTTCGCAAATCTGGTCGCAGGTCATGCACCAAAAACGAACAGTAATACTGTGCATTGACGGTCTGCCGTGGAAGAACGTAATGCGTTAGGATAACACCATCACAGTCGTACACGAGAATCACCATAACTTTCACCATACTGGGGCTCCGACGCACTTTCGACTTTCGCGGCGACCCATACTGACGCCATTCGTTGGATTGGCGTTTCAGTTTTGGCTCGTCCGATGTGGACCAAGTCTCATCCGGTGTTACGATACGGCGTAAGAAAGCGCTGCAAGTGCGACTGAGCAGCGTCGTAATGCATTCATTTCTACATTTCCATCAATCCCTGCGGAACCCATCGTGATGCAATTTTTCGCATGCCCAGGCGTTCCTTCAGGATGCTAATCCGGTTTCGTGGGCGAGCTAACGAATCGTATGGCGTCGATCACTGTCCACTAACGCGGCAACAGCATGCACTTCTTCTTCAGAGACGCTAGGAGGACCTGCCCGATGCATGTCTGCCACAGTCTGCCGACCTTCGTTGAAGGCTTTTTACCCAACGTGCCACTGTTCTGTACGGCAATGCCGATCCCCCGCAAGCCTCTTGAAGACCTTGATGACACTGTCGTGCTGCACGACCTCTGGCACATTCAATCTTGATCCAACTCCGTTGTTCCCGTTTCGAAAACATAGTAACATCGTTACGTTAGACCGTTCGCTCAAGAGTGACTGTGTTTCCCTCGATTCTGCGCACGCCGGTGACGTGCGACGGGCGAGTCCATTTGCTCGGAGGTAAGACAGGTATGTCAACAACGTGTGCTATCACCGATAATAGTAGATTCCATTGCATAGCGTCTCCACACCAGATTTGCCACTATTTAAGTTCCAACCTACGTATATATAATTTATTATCGATGTCTTGTTTAATTTGAATCCTTTTTAAAGATATTTTTTAATGTTTATAAACTAATTATGGAAATCATCTGAATATGCTAGGACAATATTACTGTCAATTCTTCGTGTGATTTGAATTTGTGCATCGTTATATAGGTCTCGGCACTCCAGTGAAATTTACTGCAAACATTTAAAAAATTTAGAGTTCATTCACCTTACGTTGAATAATAACTGGAGCCGCCAACCGTAACGATACTACCGCAGCACTGGAACGCTTCTCAACGCAGGCTGAAATTCGGTAGTCGACGTGGGGGATTCTTACTCCTTTCTACGTTGACATCTTTTGAATTTTTGTGTTCACATGTAGTTTACAATTGGCACATAACACGCCTCTTCTCTTCTGTTCAGCCCGCCTATGTTTCCTTTACAACGATCAAGAAAATCCAAGTAATTTTTTACGTTTCCACTGCGATCACGATCACCGAAAGAAAAATGCCTACTTTTGATTTCATCCTTACAAATTAACCTTAATAACGGACATGGTAAACCGTCGGATGTGCCCCTTGTCGCTCAACATCAACAGTACAATGTAACAACGCCGCTTTAAAAGTATCACGCGTGAAAACAGAAATAAAAAATGGTTAACTAGTGGTACGACGGTGTTTAATAGCTACATTACTGAAGTCGTACGTATTTCCGTTACAGATATAAACCGAACAGTGCCACACAACCGGTTACAATTTCAGAACATTAAACTAGACACAGAACTTAGCACTTTACTCTTTAAGTGGAAAGCGTTGAAAGCAGAGCCCGGTTTCAAAACAACGGAAATAGGAGGTAGCTGTTCCATTTGCACCGCTCTCAGCCGGTCTAATTTCTCTCATTGTCCGATTCCCGGCAACGAGAGACAAAAGCAGCAACTAGTAACACGATTTCAGCAGTCGCTAATGAGCATCTGTTATCGGATATCTGGCTAACATTTTCTGTTCAAAAAAGCGGACGTCCTATTAGGATGTCGCTGTTATTTGTTTTGATGAAACGATAACACTTTAATAACGGAACAAAAAGACCCTTTTCCTGTTATTTCCCCACATTTTCTCATTGCAGTCGTGCCATCCAAAAGCTTGTGAGAGAAAAAAGCTACATCTATGAAGATTATTTTACCCAGTGTCGGCTACGCTAATTACATTTTCCGATTTCGTAACGTATTTACCTCATGTGAACTTCATGAGGAAAAACATGTCGGCATCAGCTGCCTAGTAGCATTTACTGGGACAGCGGCTGGTCAAGTATTTAACAATGAAATTCCCAAACGGCCATGCAAATGAGTTGTTATTTTATTTAATTTTCGCAACCAGTTTCGGCAGTTCATTATGTCATCTTCAGGCCCCATAATGCCATTCCAAAATGATCGGTACTGGCACAAGTATACCAATATCTATCAGTTTTTAGAGGTTCGTATGGGGCCTGAAGATGGCATAACGAATTGCCGAAACTGGTAGCGAAAATAAAAATAACACTTCAATTGCACGACTGCTTGACGAATTTCACTGTTAAATAGTGGGTAAGTAGTTTCCAGGAATACTGAGCGTAAATTTTACAGTGTTTCGTACAGGCGTAAACTACACTGAGCGCAGTTCTCGTAATTATCTACCGTAGCATCATTTCGACGAGACTCACAACGAGCACCGGCAGGGCCTCAGCTGCAGATGACGGGCAGTTTGACCGACGAAATTTTGTGTCGTTTTGACTTGAAATCCGGCTGCTTACCCAAGATGGCTCTAAGCACTATGGGACTTTACATCTGAGGTCATCAGTCCACTAGACTTAGAACTACGTAAATCTAACTAAACTAAGGACATCGCACACATTCATGCCCGAGGCAGGATCCGAACCCGCGACCGTAGCAGCCCCATGGTTCCGGACTGAAGCGCCTAGAACCGCTCGGCCACAGCGGCCGGCATACCAAAGAACTGTATCACGCCTAGAAATATTTAACTAGAGAACAGGAGTAAAAGTAGAAGGGAGGGGAGAGGGATAGTAGAAAAAGATGAAGATGAAAATAAACGAAACAACGTTGTTGAGATGATTTCGAGTGTCGCAGATACTGGCAGAGCGGAGATAGAGAGAAGGAACGGCATCAATCAAACCGATAGATTGATTACTACATAATAATTATTTAAGTAAAAATAAATTTCCAATGTAACACGTTTTCATATAGGACTAAAAAGTATGAAATAATTTCTCCTAGCCCAATAGATTCCTAACAACATACAAATAGATTTGAGAATTTGTGACTGTGCATTTTTCGTAGCTACGAAATTCCTCGTAAGATTTATAACGAAAAACGTGGGTGCGCAGCAGTAGATAATAGGACGTGAACTATTAGGTCAGTGCATAAGATCGTAGCGTTTTTGTTTTGTGTGTTGGTATACCGGTTGCTCTGCGTTCATTCATCGATTGTCGTTATTTATTTGCAGTTCACTTTTGCTATTTGAATTTACATATTCTTGTTTAGTCATTTAGAGAAAGTGAGTGGAACTGTGGACGCTAGAAAATGGAGTGTCATATGGAGAAATCGCAACATTTCCGACACATTCTTCTGTCTGAGTTCAATAGAGCTGTGACAGCAGCGGAGGCAGCCAGAAAAATTCACGTCGTGTGTGAGGATAATGACATTGGATAGTGCATGGCAAGAAAATGGTTTATCTGTTTTATGAAGGATAGTTTTGACATTAGTAACTCTTCACGTTCAGGAAGACCTTCGGGGTTTGATGAAGATCGCTTCAACGCATTACTCTACAATGATCCACTTCACTTTACTCGACATCTGGCAGATCTGGTGAACTGTGATCATTCCACCATCGTGCGATATTTGCATGCAGTGAGGAAGCCAAATAATCAACGGGTGGCCATATGTGCATCTTTGCTTGATCGTCATCAATTGGCTAGTGAACAACACCGACCAATTCCTATCCTGCATCGCTACTGGTGACGAGAAATTGTTTCTTTATGCTAACATAAGGAAAAGAAAGGAATGGTTGAGATCAAACAAAGCAGCTGCAGTTGAAGAACAACGACCAGGAAGACGGTGTGAAGTGATGCTAGTCCACGATAACGCTCGCCCGCATTCTTCCAGACACAAAAAACACTAAGCCGGAGTTGGGTTGAGAAGTCACTCCGCGTCCACCTTATTCACCTGTCCTTGCGCCCTCAGATTTTCACCTTTTCCGCTCTTTGTCGAACAGAAAGGAACTTCCTTTTCGGATGAAAATCCGTTCCGAACACTGCTCGAAAATTTCTCCGCCTCAAAATCAGGTGATTTGAACAGTCGCGGATTCGAAAGTTCTCCCAGCGCTGGTAGTCTGTTGTAAATAGGAGAACATATTATTAATGACTCAGGTCTCTGTTACGTGAAACTGTTCTGTTTATTAAACGTACGGAAAAAACGCTACGAACTAATGCACCAACCCAATATGGGATATGGGTTAACTATTGCAAGTATCCTACGTTTCTTATTATAAATCTTACAAGTATTATTATAATTATTAAAAATTCAAAATTACAGATTTCCAAAACTATCTGCATTTGAATAGAAATCAGAATGGGGCTGGCTGATATTATTTTATATTTTTTAGTACGATATAAAAAGTGTTACATTAAACATTTATTTTCATATCAGTGATTAATTTCTTCTTTTTAGTCTTGTGTGAGTGACATTCTTCAATCGATTTCAAACACCTGATGAGCTTACACCACAGAAACGTGGCAAATTTCAGGTTTATTTGTGTTTCAGGTTTATTTGTGTTTCTCTTCATCTGAGTCAAATAATATATTGCTTTGTCCTACGTTTATCTCGAGAGAAGACCGTGAAAGTAAAAGCTATAGATTGCTGGTAAGTCTTCCGGGTGGTATGGCCGTGGCCCAACAAACTTTTCGCTTCCTGTCGTTTCGTTCAGAGCTGGGTTGGATTTCTTCGGAGGTGCTCATGGTACCGCTGCCTTTTGTGACTGACCAGTCGGACGTCGGAAAGCGACTTAAATAATTTGTAAAATGGGCGTGGTCTAGTTTATACGTGATCAGCAGAGATAATCATAGTCAGAGATAAAACTTGACTATTGACTGTCACCCTGTCAAGGATAAAAACTTATCTACCGATTCCGAGGAGCCACTGTTCATATTGCGCTAAGTTTCATAGCTTTTTTTGCTGTTAAAATTATCCCAAATTTTATATATTTCGATGGCTTCTTTTTATAGCCGTGGATAATAGTGTGTCACGGTAAATTTCTTGGACCACCGTAAAACAACCCTGAAGACTTACCAGCAACCATGACATCCAGTCGTGAAAGCCTTCATTGCATGATCAAAAATTAAAGAGATTCAAATTCACAAGGAGGCTTCTTAACAACTGCAAAGGAAAAGGGGCAAATGGTAGTGGTACAGAAAGCCTCCTCCGCCACACGCTAGACAATAAAGCGAGTTAATACTGCAATGTCATCCAATTCTGAGCTATTTTATAAGTTTCGAGTCTCCAGCTCGTGGCGAAACGAGAGTGGAAACTAAGTATCCTCCGCCACACTCCAAACAAGAAAGCAAGTTGATATTGCATCGTCATACAGTTCTGAGCTACGTTGAAAAATTCAAGTCCCTTGCTCATCGAGAAGTTAGTTTAAAATCTACTCAAATTTTGTACCGCACAGACAGACAGGAGAGCGAGTGAATAAGAATGTAGTAAAACGAGTCATGTGTACACCAGTTACAAAGAAAATTTTACTGAAATTCTGGAACATGACAACGGATAAAAAATTAACACTCTAAGATTACACAAACAACTATATTATGTGTAACTCAAACAATACCGATGACTGGATATAGCCACTTTGTAAACATACAGCATCATTGAGAACAGTCAGCTAGCTGTCAAATTATTACGTGATTTGATTTTACCACCATAAAAACAGTGACAATCGACAAAAGTATTCATCAGTGATGCAGTATGTACGCCTCGCTCAGATACACGTAAATATACATGTACAGTGAACTCCATATACAAACAGCGCAAACGTAGGCGAAATTTACCAATTTTAATATTCGCAGGTCTACTGTACAACGGAAATACAGGCAAAAAAAGGCGTGTCGTACGAAATATAATAAAACTATTAGAAATTGCCTTGGAAGATTCAATTTAATATGTCGTATTACGACGGGTTTCATGCTCCGGGACACACACACACACACACAGAGAGAGAGAGAGAGAGAGAGAGAGATATCCACCGAATTTCTTTGAAACTGCTGCAGGTGTCCCTGAGACATGCTTTTATATCATCTCACTTCACCCTCACCTTCAAGCTGTAGTGGTACCACGGGGATCTTGCTGTCACAGTATTTAAGTTTTTTTTTTTCTTTCAGACTGCAATTGATACCTGTTTCTCAGGCTGGTAGAAATTGTTACAGGCGTTACAGAGATGCACCTACAAATCGAATGACTTGTTGCAGACACTTTCTGCAGCAGGTAATTTACTCACATATCGCCTGTAAGGTCTATGACGCAGTGAGCTAAGCCAGCCATCGTGCAGCAACACCGACTAAGGATAAATAGGTGGTGCCCTGCGTTACACTTTATTATCACACCATGTTCATCCCCATCCCCCCCCCCCCCCCCCCTATTAGAGGTAGGTGAATCTTACCCTCACAATACTGCATTGTCATCCACTCCTCGGGTGTTTTTTTAAAATTCCACATGTCTAGCTCAACAGAATATTAGTTTAAAATCTGTTGCAAAATCTGTGCTCGACACTCAGACAACATAGCGACCTCATAAAAAGGTGTAAAAACAGGGTAGAGTTGCGCTCTATCAGAACTACGGTTCGGTGGTTTTGGTACACCACATAAATGACATAGTAAATGGTAGGCTTACCAGCAGTATTAGTAGCACTGCTAGGGGAAGAAACGTAAATGAGTGTGGGAGAGAGAGATTGGTGGTCTACGACTTTGTTTGCTTTGCACATAATTAGAACTGCACATCATTCATTCAGTGTTATTAGAATTATATATTAATACCTTCAGCTGTTGACGGGCGTTGACATATATCAACGGGGACAGGTGAAAATGTGCGCCCCGACCGGGCCTCGAACACGGGATCTCCTGATTACATGGCAGATGCTCTATCCATCTGAGCCACCGACGGCACAGAGGATAGTGCGTCTGCAGGGACTATCTCGCGCACGCCTCCCGTGAGACCCACATTCTCATTTTATATGTCCACACACTACATTCGTAGTGTCCCTACCCAACACACTCATTAATCGTGGAAGACATTCTTACCAAGTCCCGTAAGAGTTCGGGTAATATGCGTGCATACGCACAGAAGAAGGTCACGGCCAGTATTGCCATAACTATATACTTATATGGATATGGTGTCTGTTCTTTCGGTCATGTCCGAAAGAACAGACACCATATCCATATATCATTCAGTGTTAGTCCGATGTGATTTTATATCTTTATAATAAGTTTACAAGTAAAAAAATTCGTTGATCGCGTAGCTTCTGCGCTTTTGTGTAAGCGAAAGGAAGGAAGGTTCAAAGAAGTAGAATGGTTCAAATGGCTCTGAGCACTATGGGACTCAACTGCTGAGGTCATTAGTCCCCTAGAACTTAGAAATAGTTAAACCTAACTAACCTAATGACATCACAAACATCCATGCCCGAGGCAGGATTCGAGCCTGCGACCGTAGCGGTCTTGCGGTTCCAGACTGTAGCGCCTTTAACCGCACGGCCACTTCGGCCGGCAGGAAGGAAGGAAGATTGGGTTTAACGTCCTGTCGAAATCGTCATTAGAGACAGAGCATAAGCTGCGATTGTATCGAGGACGTGGAAGGAAATCGGCTGTGCCCTTTCGAAGGAACCATCCCGGCATTTGCTAGGAGTAATTTAGGGAAATCACGCAAATCCTAAAACTGGATGACAACACGTGGGTTTGAACCGTCGTCCTCCCGAATGCGAGTCCAGTGTGCTAATGACCGCGCCACCTCGCTCGGGCTGTCCAACAGAGTCAGTTACTTTTGATGCAAGTACAGTTTACATGCACAAACTTAAAAAATATATACAGTTATTGTTGTTATTTTGTACTCAATAGAATGTTGTTCATCAAGAGTTCATCAAGATTTTCCTGTTATCATCGATAAATACCAAAGTTGTTTATGAATAACGGAAATTTGTTTTATGTCAGTTCGAAGGAGTATTGAAGCGATCTGATATATTATTGCTTTGCAGGTTTTTTTTATTTTACTTCTTGTTGAGGAAATCGCATTTTCTAGGGCTGTTTAATAAATCTGTATGTTTTCTTTATTTTTACTACAACATCGCTCTGTTTCACGTTGCGAATCGAAAGTTTCGAATAAAGTCCGAATTAAACATTGGCAATTTCAATTTCTCTACAAATCTGTTTATTTTTAAGTAACAGAAAGGAGTATAACTTTGTAGAACAAAAACATTCTGTAGGTTATCGGGCCCTTTGCAAATGCTCACCAAGTCTCTAGACGGTTCACTGCTTCCCGTTTTTAGAGAGATGTAATACGACACTGACAGCATGCCTAAAGAAAACGATCGGTATGGGGTAACGCCGGATAGGTATGCAACACACGTAACGTGCAGGTAATGCGAGTTCAACCTCGAATGACCAAAGCTGCTGGGAAATATACCGTAGTCTACGCTTACGTATGACAGCCTACGGTAGCTTTAGCTGTAAAATACGGTGGTTGCCGAGAAGAAACGCCGGTCGATCAGAACGTTGCTGTCACCGTCCTTCGCAAGCCCGTCAACCTTGGGCAAGGCGCTAGCGGACGCGGTCGACAGCCGCTCGAACGCACGGACAGGTGGAGTCAATGGCAGCGCAGTGCAGCGGCCTGAGGCGATGGCCCGGCGGGCCGCCCGTCACCTGCCTGAGTCAGCCCATTGAGGTAAGAGAGGACGGGGCGGCGTGGCGTGCCGGGCGGCAGATAATGCCCCCGGTTCAAGGGCTGGCGCGCTCCGGCGCCTGAGGCCTGCCTGCAGCCGCGGCGGCGAATCTGTGTCTGCGAAAGCAGCGCTCCGCGACTGGCAGGAGGAAGTTCAGCGGCCGCTATTCACCACACAAGACGGGCGGGAGCAAAGGCGCATGACAAAAAGAGTTGTTTCAATAAGAAAAATACACAGTCCGTCCCGCATGAAAGGTGACTGATGTGAAATACACTGAAGCGCCATAAATACTGGTATACTGAGGCAATACTGACCCTACGACTTATCTTAGAATCTAGATTAAGCAAAGGCAAACCTACGTTTCTAGCATTTGTAGGTTTAGAGAAAGCTTTTGACAATGTTGACTGGAATTCTCTCTTTCAAACTCGGAAGGTAGCAGGGGTAAAATACAGGGAGCGAAAGACTATTTACAATTTGTACAGAAAGCAGATGGCAGTTATAAGAGTCGAGGGACATGAAAAGGAAGCAGTGGTTGGGAAGGGAGTGAGACAGGGTTGTAGCCTTTCCCCGGTGTTATTCAATCTGTATATTGAGCAAGCAGTGAAGGACACAAAAGAAAAATTCGGAGTAGGTATTAAAATCCATGGAGGAGAAATAAAAACTTCGAGGTTCGCCGATGACATTGTAATTCTGTCAGAGACAGCAAAGGACCTGAAAGAGCAGTTGAACGGAATGGACATCGTCTTGAAAGGAGGATATAAGATTAACATCAACAAAAGCAAAACGCGGATAATGGAATGTAGTCGAATTAAGTCGGGTGATGCTGAGGGAATTAGACACTTAAAGTAGTAAAGGAGTTTTGCTATTTGGGGAGCAAAATAACTGATGATGGTCGAAGTAGAGAGGATATAAAATGTAGACTGGCAATGGCAAGAAAAATGTTTCTGAAGAAGACAAATTTGTTAACATCGAGTATAGATTTAAGTGTCAGGAAGTCGTTTCTGAAAGTATTTGTATGGAGTGTAGCCATGTATAGAACTGAAACATAGACGATAAACAGTTTAGACAAGAAGAGAATAAAAGCTACGAAATGTGGTGCTACAGAAGAATGCTGAAGATTAGATGGGTAGATCACATAACTAATGATGAGGTATTGAAGAGAATTGGGGAGAAGAGGAGTTTGTGGTACAACTTGACTAGAAGAAGGAATGGGTTGGTAGGACATGTTCTGAGGCATCAAGGGATCACCAATTTAGTATTGGAGGGCAGCTTGGAGGGTAAAAATCGTAGAGGGGGACCAAGATATGAATACACCAAGCAGATTCAGAGGGATATAGGTTACAGTAGGTACTGGGAGATGAAGAAGCTTGCACAGGAGAGAGTAGCATGGAGTGCTGCATCAAACCAGTCTCAGGACTGAAGACCACAACAATGCGTATTCATACACAGAGATACGTAAAAGGGCAGATTAAGGCACTACGGTCAGCAGGGCCTATATAAGAAAACAAGTGTCTGGCGCAGTTGTTAGATCGGGTACTGCTGCTACAATGATAGGATATCAAAATCCAAGTGAGTTTGAACGCGGTGTTATAGTCGGCGCACGAGCGATGTGACACAGCATCTCCGTGGTAGCGATGAAATGGGGATTTTCTCGTAAGATCATTTCACGGTAAAACATCAAATCTCCGACATCGTTGCGGCCGGAAAAAGATCCTGCAAAAACGGGATAACGACGACTGAAGAGAATCGTTTAACGTGACCGCAGATTGCTGGAGATTTCAAAGCTGGGTCATCAACAAGTGTCAGCGCGCGAACAATTCAACGAAATATCCCCCATATGGCCTTTCGGAGCCGAAGGCCCACTCGTCTACCTCAGATGACTGCCTGACACAAAGCTTTACGCCTTGCATGGACCCGTCAACACCGACATTGTACTGTTATCGAGCGGATGGAAGAGTACGGGTCCGGAGACCATCTCATGAAGCCACGGACCCTGCATATCAGCAGGGGACTGTTCAAGCTGGTGGAAGCTCTGTAACAGCGTGGGGCGTGTGCAGTTGGAGTGATATGGGACCCCTGAAATGTCTAGATACGACTCTTGACAGGTGACACTGTCTGATCACCTGCATCCGTTCATGTCCACTGTGCATGCCGACGGACTTGGACAATTCTAGCAGGACAGTGCGACACCCCACATGTTCAGAATTGCTACAGAGAGGCTACAGAAACACTCTCCTGAGTTTAAGCACTTCCGTTGGCCACCAAACTACGCCGACATGAACATTATTGAATGCCTCGCAAGGAGCTGTTCAGAAGAGATTCCACCCTCTAGTACTCTTACGGATTTATGGACAGACCTGCACGATTCATGGTGTCAGTTCCCTTCAGCACAGACATTAGTGCAGTCCATGCCACGTCGTGTTGCGGCACCTCCGCGTACTCGCGGGGACCCTACACGATATTAGGCAAGTGTACCAGTCTCTTTGGCTCTTCAGTGAAAAATACCACGTAGTGATAATTAAAGTGCAGCTACTCACGGACGTCCAATGTGGGATGTAATTTTCGTCTGGCAGCGAAACTTGGTAGGTATGCCAATCCGTTAATGACGAACCGATTGACGCCGAAAAAAAATTACTTCCAATTTTGGGCACCAAGTGGAAATCTGGCGTTGTGAACTCTTAGTATGACCGTATGACATCCACGCTGTCTTTTAAATAAATGTCGTGTGACTAGGGCCTCCCGTCGGGTAGACAGTTCGCTGGGTGCAAGTCTTCCGATTTGACGCCACTTCGGTGACTTGCGCGTCGATGGGGATGAAATGATGATGATTAGGACAATACAACACCCAGTCCCTGAGCGGAGAAAATCCTCGACCCATCCGGGAATCTAACCCGGGCCCTCGGGATCGACATTCTGTCGTGCTGACTACTCAGCTACCGGGGGCGGACACGCTGTCTTTTGACAAGCTAACATTAGTCTACAGTATGGCTGTCAACAAGAGAGATCGTGTGCTACTAGCAAAAATTTTTATGTGAGCGGCAGCAATTACAACATCGCATTGAGAGAGTATCGCCGACTGAAAAGTCCGAGGAGAAGCCCGATGTCATTAAATGGTTGATGATGATAGTGAAATTGGAAAACACGGTTGAACTTGGTGTGGCACTTAAAAGAGGAAGGCGTCCTATGGCGGAGGAGCACGTGCCCCGGGTAATGTTAGCGTTCGTGCACTGTTGCGACAATTGTGCAGCCCATGGTCAACAGTACGGAAAGTTCTGCGGTCTGTTTAACACTGGTACCCACACAAGAGGCAGACGATGTGCAGCAACTGAAACCTCATGATCCGCAGCAACGTTCTAAATTTGCTCTTTGGTTTCTGTCGTGGATCGGGTTTGACAACATGTGGTCGGGCAATATTCTGTGGAGTAACGAGGCACATTTTACGCTACAGGGCGCAGTGAATACACAGAACTGCCGAATTTGGGGTCCTGTCAAAATCATGTGTTGTGAGCAAAGAGCCACTGCGCTCACCGTATGTGACTGTGTCGTGTAGATTCACAAGCACCTTTATCCTCGGTCCGTTCTTCTTTGAAGAGAATACACCCAGAGGGCCTGTCAGGGGTAGCGTGACGTCTGCACGATATCGACACCTCATTGTACAGCATATAATTCACGCTTTGGAAGATCACAGATGTGTGGAAACCACTGTTTTCATGCAAGACGGGGGAACACCTCATGTCGCTCGTCCAGTAAATGATCTATTTAAGGCAATCTTCCACGAACGTGTTTATTCCAGAGGTTTCCCAGATGCATGGCCTGCATCATCACCTGATCTGAATCCATGTGACTTTTGGTTCTGGGGTTATCTAAAAGAATGCGGTTAGCAGGGACACGTTCGGTCTCTACTTGATCTGAAGGCCAGTATACAGGAACACGTTGCTCAGCTTCCACCGCATCAGCGGCGTGCAACTGTTGATCACGTCGTTTTACGGATCTCGTCGACACCTCTGGTGCTCACTCTGAACAAAGTGTGTAAGAGGCGATCAATAATAAAATCAACATAAAGCCTCTCTCACTTATTTGACATTTTGCTCACGTTCCGTTCTTAATCCATTACACATGGAAACATTTCTATACTTCTCTCTTGCATTCACGGCGCCAGTTCCGCACCTTGTGGCCAAAATTGGTACTATATTTTTAATTATAAATTGTTTCTGGATTAATTCATCAGCATATCTACCAAGTTTTGCTGCTACATCATAATCCACACTGTATTTTCATTAGAATCATCCAGTAAGAGACATTGTTTATTTTTTAATTTACGTGACTTTTTATTTAAGATTGGATTCTTGTAAGCCAATACGAACTGAAGCTTTGGTAGAATTGTTCGAAACAATCCTGATACTGGAGAACTGTGGTCGTAGCCTTACGAATATCTTAAATCGCGTCGAAACGCGTTCCTTTCATTGCCAGTTTCATCGTAGATAACCAGAAGTTGAACGAAAAGAAACCAGGGGGGAAACAAATGACTCTGAGCACTATGGGACTTAACATCTGAGGTCATCAGTCTCCTAGAACTTAGAACTACTTAAACGTAACTAACCTAAGGACATCACACACATCCATGCCCCAGGCAGGATTCGAACCTGCGACCGTAGCGGTCGCGCGGTTCCAGACTGACGCGCCTAGAACCGCTCGGCCACACCGGCCGGCCCAAGGGAATAAAGAGGGTGTTCAAACACAACAATACATTTTTTGAGCCCCGAAATCAAGTACGATCTTTCTTTTCTGCGCCGGTACATTGTCGCGCTAAATTTGACGCTTTATAAGTGGCTCGCACTGGAAACACCATGTTTCATCACCTGTTACAACACAAGACTTGAGGTTTGGGTCCGTAACAGTCGATCATTTCAAGTCTCTCCAGTGATCCACTCTGTAATCTATTTGATTTTCAGTGAGAATGGGGCACAAAGCGACAACAGGTGTTCTCTCTGCCCAGCTTTTCATCTAGAAAGCGAAGCACAGCTGATTTAGGAATTCCAGTGAGCTACTCAATTAGCCTGGCAGATGCAAAAAGATCATTTCGAAGAACGTAAGCCACTTTTTGAACATTTTTTTCCACTGAAAGTGTCGATAATACTCCTCAACGCGGATCATCTTCAATGCTCTCTCTACCATCACATCACCTTGCACAGCACTTAGAAATGTTTTTACGTCTGATTTGCTCACTATCATAAGCAGTCTGTATCACTTCAAAAGAGTCTGAGACACTTTTACCCGGTTTTAAATAGTACTTAATATTCGCACATTGCTCCACAACTCCTTTAATAACCGAAGTTCAGAACACACTATTAACATTTTGGTTCTTACAAGCAGTCTCTGATGACAGCGCTGTTAAATTTAAAAACAAAAATAGTCGAAATGCCAGGCTAATTAATTCATGCAGAATTTACAGATGGCGTTAGTAGTTATGGGAATATAAAACTAGTCAGCTTCCCTGTGGAATGGACTGTGTAAGCACAATTACAAACAGAAACATTTCAGGGACATCTTTTTTTTTTTCCCCGGTAGTTTGAAGTTTTGCCTTGCCCACCTATTCTCCTTGATTGCATTTTTCCTTCATTTTGGAAAATACGTTACTGGAGTATTGAGAGAAAATCCCATCGTCCACAAGCACCGGACAAAAAAATTGTCAGTCCAGGAGATACAACTTAATACCCTGTAACGATCAATAACAAGTACTACTTACACGCCGTTTGCGTGAAGATATCAAAACAGGAAAAAAAAACACGTACGTATCCGTGGCGATACAATTCGTGGCTCTTGCACCACGATAATGCGCCTGCCGATACTTCGTTAGTTGTTCGTGAATTTTTGGCGAAAAACCATGCTGTAGTGATTCTCAGCCTCCATATTCGCCATAAACAACTGAAAAGAGCCGTTATTTTACAAGTACAGATACGATTAAAAAGGCATCGCACAGAGAGATGAAGGCTATCTCAAACCTCGAGTTCCGGGAGTATTTCGGGCACTGGAAAAAGCGCTGTCTTAAGTGTAAAATATCTACTGGGGTCTATTTTGAAGGGCATCTCATTCATGTACAAGTAGGAATAAAATTACTTCCAGTAAACAAAAATTTTCATATTTTTTGGAACATGCCTCGAATGCTATATTAACATTTTCTTGTCATTTCCAAACAAACTAACGTTGTATCTATCCAGTTGCGCCAACACGTGTATAAGTGGCAACAAATAAATTTCATTAAAGCACTTGGATTCTGCAGCTCGGAACGGTCAGCTTGACTGTGTTGGTATTTGTAGCTATGATTAAACCCGCCACATACTTCGCCGGGGCACAGCAAAAAGGTCGGAAGCCTGTGGTAACGAGCTCTAAGCCGACAGCGCGTTGTTGACGGAGAGAACCCTTCTTACATCATCCTCAGCTGACTGCCCCAACACAAAGAGCCGGAACGTCGCCTCTGCAGCTGCCTGTTTCCGCTTAGGATCTCGCTAATCTACCACTCACCTCCAGAAGGACCCACAAACCGCAGTAAACTCATTATTCGTGTATCACATAGGAGCGTTAGTTCTTGGATCACACTATTTTTGCCGCTTACATATATGCTTCGTCTTGAAGTGTTTATGTGTGAACTAGCCAAAATGTTCAATGCTGTTCGCTTAACAGTTTTCTGAAGAACGAGTGACTTCTCTTCAGCTACACAGCTTCTGGTGTCATGTCCAAGACTCCTCTACGGAACAAGTGTATGACGACCCGCAAATGTCCATCTCACGAAAAAAGAAATTAACCTAAGTTTGTTGTCAATGGCTGTAAAGTACAGATATCGACGAATAGATTTGTTTTTTATCCGATGAGGAACAAACACTGTGGATGGATATTGCACCGAAACAGTGAGAAGTCTGTAACTTCAGATCGAAAAGTTCCTAGATGCAGCATGTCCAGGAAGGAACTTGGTCCAATGGCTCACAGGCGAATTCTGTTCGACAGTTAAAGTTCCAGTTACAAAAAGCTGCAGAGAGAGAGAACCGCATCTCAGAATGACGTCAGATTTGAACAGTATATTGTTGACGCCAATCTACATTTTATATCCTCTCTACTTCGACCATCATCAGTTATTTTGCTCTCCAAATAGCAAAACTCCTTTACTACTTCAAGTGTCTCATTTCCTAATCTAATTCCCTCAGCATCGCCCGACTTAATTCGGCTACATTCCATTAACCTCGTTTCTGAGGAAGCGAAATTTATTAACAGAGTATAGATATAAGTGTCAGGTAGTCGTTTCTGAAAGTATTTGTACGGAGTGTAGCCATGTATGGAAGTGAAACATGGACGATAAATAGTTTGGACAAGAAGATAATAGAAGCTTCTAAGATGTGGTGCTACAGAAGAATGCTGAAGATTAGATGGGTAGATCACATAACTAATGAGGAGGTATTGAATAGAATTGGGGAGAAGAGAAATTTGTGGCACAACTTGACTAGAAGCAGGGATCGGTTGGTAGGACATGTTCTTAGGCATCAAGGGATCACCAATTTAGTACTGGAGGGTAGAGTGGAAGGTAAAAATCGTAGAGGGAGACCAAAAGATGAATACGCTGAGCAGATTCAGAAGGATGTAGGTTGCAGTAGGTACTGGGAGATAAGGAAGCTTGCACAGGATAGTATGGCATGGAGTGCTGCAGCAAACCAGTCTCAGGACTGAAGACCACAGCAACAACATTATTGACGCACGCGGAAACGTCAAGGAACAAAAAAATTTAACGTAAATCTGACCACTAGATGGCACTGTCAACATCAGAATATGCACACCAGCAGATACGCGGCAGAGGGCTGCTCCTCAGTTTGCGTCCGAGACACCCAGACTGTCTCAATGAAGGATCACGCGATGGTGATAAAGCAATTTTACAAGAACATTGGCTGTGCGTCAGTAGCCCTACAGAAGTTCCGAGCACTAAAATGTATGAAAAAAGCACTGGTCTGATGTCTGTTAAGGGTCTGAACAAAAAAAGATTACAAAATTCGAAAAGAGAGGTGGAGGTCGGAGACTTGTCCGCTGAGTGAAGCAAGATAGGCGGTGATCTGTGGCAGACCAGACAGAGTCTATGCTGGAGCAGACACAAGTACACTACTGGTCATTAAAATTGCTTCACCACGAAGATGAGGTGCTACAGACGCGAAATTTAACCCACAGGAAGAAGATGCTGTGATATGCAAATGATTAGCTTTTCAGAGCATTCACACAAGGTTGGCGCAGGTGGCGACACCTACAACGTGCTGACATGAGGAAAGATTCCAACCGATTTCTCATACACAAGCAGCAGTTGACCGGCGTTGCCTGGTGAAACGTTGTTGTGATGCCTCGTGTAAGGAGGAGAAATGCGTACCATCACGTTTCCGACTTTGATAAAGGCCGGATTGTAGCGTATCGCAAATGCGGTTTATCGTATCGCGACACTGCAGCTTCCGTTGGTCGAGATCCACCAATGACTGTTAGCAGAATATGGAATCGGTGGGTTCAGGAGGGTAATACGGAACGCCGTGCTGGATCTCAACGGCCACGTATCACTAGCAGTCGAGATCACAGGCATCTTATCCGCATGGCTGTAACGGATCGTGCAGCCACATCTCGATCCCTGAGTCAACAGATGGGGACGCTTGCAAGACAACAACCACCTGCACGAACAGTTTTACGACATTTGCAGCAGCATGGACTATCAGCTCGGAGACCATGGCTGCGGTTACCCTTGACGCTGCATCACAAACAGGAGCGCCTGCGATGGTGTACTCAACGACGAACCTGGGTGCACGAATGGCAAAACGTCATTTTTTCGGATGAATCCAGGTTCTTTTTACAGCATCATGATGGTCGCATCCGTGTTTGGCGACATCGCGGTGAACGCACGTTGGAAGCGTGTATTCTTCATCGCCATACTGGCGTATCAAATGGTTCAAATGGCTCTGAGCACTATGAGACTTAACGTCTGAGGTCATCAGTCCCCTAGAACTTAGAACTACTTAAACCTAACTAACCTAAGAACATCATACACATCCATGCACGAGGCAGGATTCGAACCTGCGACCGTAGCGGTCGCACGGTTTCAGACTGCTGGCGTATCACCCGGCGTGATGGTATGGGGTGCCATTGGTTACACGTCTCGGTCACCTCTTGTTCACATTGACGGCACTTTCAACAGTGGACGTTACATTTCAGATGTGTTACGATCCGTGGCTCTACCCGTCATTAGATCCCTGCGAAACCCTACATTTCAGCAGGATAATGCACGACCGCATGTTGGAGGTCCTGTACGGGCCTTTCTGGATACAGAAAATATTCGACTGTTGCCCTGGCTAGCACATTCTCCAGATCTCTCACCAGTGGAAAACATCTGGTCAATGGTGACCGAGCAACTGGCTCGTCACAATACGCCAGTCACTACTCTTGATGAACTGTGGTATCGTGTTGAAGCTGCATGGGCAGGTGTACCTATACACGCCATCCAAGCTCTGTTTGGCTCAATGCCCGGGCGTATCAAGGCCGTTATTACGGCCAGAGGTGGTTGTTCTGGGTACTGATTTCTCGGGATCTATGCACCCAAATTGTGTGAAAATGTAATCACATGACAGTTCTAGTATAATATATTTGTCCAATGAATACCCGTTTATCATCTGCATTTCTTCTTGGTGTAGCAATTTTAATGGCCAGTATTGTATTTCGGAGCACACCGTTCAGCAAACATTGGTGAAAATGGAACTCCGCAGCCGACGCGCCATATTTAAACCTACGTTGTCCCAACGGCATGGTTAATTACGACCGCAGTGCGCACGGGATCATCGGAACTGTTCTGTGGATCAAAGTAAACGTGTCACTTGGTCGCACGAATCAAGTTTTTTGTTACAGCATGTCGATGGGCGTGTCCGGATACGCAGTTGTCCTTAGGAACGGCTGCTCGAAATATGCACCGGACTACGGAGGCAGGCCGGTGGGGGCAGAATTATGCTGTGGGGAATATTCAGCTCGGATTCTACAACATCCACCACAGTAATCGAAAGCACCGTGACCGCTGTGGACTGCGTAGGTATTATCGCGAATCTCCTGCATCCCGTCAAGCTTGGTATATTCCCCGACGGTGATGGCATCTTGCAGCAGGAGCAGGATAGGCCAGAATGGTGCTACAGGAGTTTGAGGAGCGTGGTAGTTAAGAGACGCTGATGTCCCGGCCATCAGAGTCGTCTGACCTGAACACGAAGAGACAGAAGCTATCGGATGACACCAGCCAGGTCAAAAATTTAGGGACGATGTGTGACCGGAGCGTAGACCTTCAAGGATTTGCCGAATTCATACCCTAATGATTAAGTGCTGAAATGCGTTTCAAAAATTAACGAAAAAACTATTAAGCTGGTGGGCATAGCCCGCCCGGTTGGCAGTGCGGTCTAAAGTGCGGCTTTCCGGGCGGGAAGGAGCGCCTGGTCCCCGGTACGAATCCACCCGGCGGATTTGTGTCGAGGTCCGGTGAACCGGCCAGTCTGTGGATGGTTTTTAGGCGGTTTTCCATTTGCCTCGGCGAATGCAGGCTGGTTCCCCCTATTCCGCCTCAGCTACACTATGTCGGCGATTGCTGCGCAAACAAGTTCTCCACGTACGCGTACACCACCATTACTCTACCACGCAAACATAGGGGTTACACTAGTCTGGTGTGAGACGTTCCCTGGGGTAGCGGTGCACTGGGGGCCGAACCGCACAATAACCCTGGGTTCGGTGTGGGGCGGCGGAGGGGTGAAGTGGACTGCGGTAGTCATCGTGGGGTTGTGGACCACTGCGGCTGCGGCGGGGACGGAGCCACTCCGCCGTTTCTAGGTCCACGGTTAACATAACATAACATAAGCTGGTAGGCATAATACGAGGGGCGTACAATGAGTAATGTAACACTTTTTTTTCTGGTAGCAGGCTTATTTTATTCAGGATTCAGGTACGCCATATTATTCCCCCCCCCCCCTCTTTCGGTTACAAAACACTAGTTTTAAACGTAATCTAAGTTCAATGGGGCAGCATTACGCCACCTTACAGGGAGGGCCTTTACGTCCATGTGGTACCACTCCAATCGACGTCGGAGCCACAGTCTTGCTGCACCAACAACCTGTCCATCATCCTGTATTGCTTCCCGCGGAGTACATCCTTCATTGGGACAAACAGATGGAAGTCGGAAGATGCAAGATCCGGACTATACGGTGGATGAGGAAGAACACTCCAGTGAAGTTTTGTGAACTGCTCTCGGTTGCGGAGACTTGAGTGAGTGCATGCGTTGTCATGAAGAAGGAGAAGTTTATTCGCATTTTTGTAGCGACAAACACGCTCAAGCATTTTCTTCAATTTCCTGAGGCTAGCATAATACGATTCAGAATTTATTATTGCACGGTGAGGGAGAGAACACGAATAACGCTTCTTAATCCCAGAAGACGGTCGCTGTGGCCTTACCGCCTGAGGGTCCGGATTTGAAAAAAATGGTTCAGATGGCTACAAGCACTATGGGATTTAACATCTGATGTCATCAGTCCCCTTGACTTGGAACTACTTAAACGTAACTAACCTAAGAACATCATACACATCCATGCCCGAGGCAGGATTCGAACGTGCGACGGTAGCGGTCGCGCGGTTCCAGACTGAAGCGCCTAGAACCGCTCAGCCACAGCGTCCGGCTCCGGCTTTGAACTTTTCCTTCGGAGAAGCGGTGGTGTGGCGCCACACGATGGATTGCCGTTTTATTTGCGGTTGGAAGTGATTATGTTCGACAAAAAAATTTGTCACTATCACCCTCGTAACGGCAAGCAATTCCGCACAGATATCCTTTCGTTGCTCTTTATGGTCTTTTGTTAGGCGCCGAGGAAACCAGCGGACACACACCTTTGAGTATTCCAATTGGTGGACACGTGTGTCAGCACTACCAACAGAGTCGTCCAGCTGAGCAGGGAGGCGTTTGATTGTGATTCGTCGATCACCTCGAATGAGAATGTCCGCACGTCCCAACATTGCACGAGTCACAGCTGCGTGCGGCCTACCGGCACCCGGGAGACCGAACTGGTTTTCGCGGCCTTGTTGTGATGATCACAGACGCCTCGCCAAACGACTCACTGTGCTTTTGTTCACTGCCAGTTCTCCGTTGACATTCTGCAAGCGCCTATGAATATCGGCGATGGTCTGGTTTTTCGACAAAAGAAACTCGATGACAGCTCTCCGCTTCGAAGGCATCTCCGTTACAGGGGCCGCCAGGTATGCAAATCTCATCAAATTATAGGAGCGGAATTGGAAATATTCCACGGTATCCCACAACAAACTTCAAACTCTTTCAAACGAATTTGGCCGATACAAAAATGTGTTGCATTACTTACTGAATGCCCATCTTACTTCGACGCATCTGCGTAGACTTGCAGTAGACAACCAGCTACACCAACGAACTTGTTTCCATTTCGTTTGATGGCTCTTTGTAAATTGGAGTGTCATGTTACGCAGACTCTCCTTGCTCATCTGAAGTAGATGTCACTGTGCACTACACAGTCATGGCATGCACAGTTTCATTCGCGGCATTCTTTCTAGGTATTACAATTTAAACAAACGTTAGTTTAAATAACTTTCGTGCAGTTTCGACGGTTCTGCTCGTTGTAAAGCACGGAATGCGGATCTCGCCGTCACAGTAACTGGCAGACTGGAGATGAGGCTCGGCCTGTTGCCGGCACTGCTGCTGTTACACTTTACACGCTACTGGACACTGGTGTTAACATCGCGCGCTGCCATTTCAGCCGCCTGCTAAAATCGTGTGGGCGACTGGCTGCGTCGACTCTTCTCGGAACCTAGTAGCACTTGGTGGCACTTGCCCCTCAGCGGACGTCTTTTACTTGTTTCAATTCCTTTTATGGCCCGCGCAATACTCAGTGATAAGTCGTTTATACAACGTACTGGCACCATCAGTTTGCAACTCGTGAGACCGCGACGGCAGAACCCAAAATGTATAGCCGACGTCTACTTTTGCTTAGGTGCAGAAATGTTTCCATTTGTTACTCTCCTATATAACTAAGATGTTTTGTTACTGTTAGTATTTTATTTTTATTAAAAGCATGCTATCAGCCTTTCAGAAGAAAATCATCCACACAGTCGCGAAGATAGCAAGTGCAGATAAGGTCCGCAGCTCGTGGCCGTGAGGTAGCGTTCTCGCTTCCCACGCCCGGGTTCCCGGGTTCGATTCCCGGCGGGATCAGGGATTTTCTCTGCCTCGTGATGACTGGGTGTTGTGTGATGTCCTTAGGTTAGTTAGGTTTAAGTAGTTCTAAGTTCTAGGGGACTGATGACCATAGATGTTAAGTCTCATAGTGCTCAGAGCCATTTAGTTACAGTTAGTTACTTGTTCCATAGAGCACCATCACGGTACACGATACGATGTGTAACGTGTCAAGAGAACAGACATAGTACACACACACATACAAGTAAATAAAAAAATTGAAAAAAATATATATATCTGGCTGCATGCTGGCCATTTATTATGTTCATTGAAATAAAATCAGAGAAATCAGAGCTCGCACGGAAAGGTTTAAGTGTTCTTTTCTCCCGCGCACTGTTCGAGAGTGGAACAGTAGAGAAATAGCTTCTAGGTGGTCCGACGAACCTTCTGCCAAGCACTACACTGTGAACTGCAGAGCACTCATGTAGACGTACAGGGTTTTATCATGATGAATCATCTCTCTTATATGGTATTAAAATGCTTCAAATGGCTCTGAGCACTATGGGACTTAACATCTGAGGTCATCAGTCCCCTAGAACTTAGAACTATTTAAATCTAACTAACCTAAGGACATCACACACATCCATGCCCGAGGCAGGATTCGATCCTGCGACCGTAGCAGTCACGCGGTTCCGGACCGAAGCGCCTGGAACCGCTCGGCCACCTCGGCCGGCTATACGGTATAGAAAGAGTTGTTAAGAAACATCAGAAACATTACACCTCTAGTCTACATTTGAAAACACTTCGGCTCTATGTCAGACATTTTATTTCCATGGGTAGATTGTAGAACAGTGTTTTAGCTGCATATTTTACCCCTTTCCGTACCAAAGTTAGATTCATTGTACGAATAATTTGCCCTTCTGTTGCTGAACTTGTGAATATCTCTGTTACTCTCAAACTTAGATGAACTGATAATGACAAATTTCGTAAGTGAATAAATGTACTTTGAAGCTGCAACTAATATTTCCAGATGCTTAAAGATATACCCGCCACATGTACCTGAACTCCTGTGAACTTCATACGTAATTCTAATTACTTTATTTTGTGCAATGAATACTTTTTCCCTACGCGCGGAGTTACTACAAAATATTATCCCGTAAGATGAATGAAAATATGTTAACTTATTGACTTCTATATCCCTAAATTTAACAAATATTGTTATGACAAGGGCAGTCGAATCTAATGTTTAGGAAGTCAGCTGTATGGTTTTTACAGTGTAAATTTTCATCAACATGCACACTTAACAACTTACAGTTTCTACCCTGTTTATTATTTCTCGGTGGTATACTACGCTAACTGGAGGTCTGATATTTCTTACAATGTAAATCTGCCGTAACTGTTTTTTTTTTTTTCAAAATTTAGAGTTAGCCCATTTACCCAAAACTATTCAGTTACTTCCACAAAAACATCACTGATTATTCTCTCTGTTGATACTTCTTTGCTCGGCTTCACAACAATGCTGGTATCATCTGCAAACAGAATTAATCCTGCTTCCTGATTTAAATGAAATGACAGAAGCTTGTTGAACTACATAGCCCATAAAAATTTTACTTCTCTAGTAGAATATTATGATTGACAAAACCCAATACTTTCGACAAGTAGCAGGCGATCCCACCTGCCGATATTTTATCATTGAAAGATTTTATTATGTGGTCAGTAAATGTATATATATATCTGATTCAGTAAAATGGGCCTTTTGAAATCCAAACTGTCACTGGATAAGTACCCATTACTACACAGGTGAATAACGAGCCTGAACCACACTACTTTCTCGAAAATTTTAGTGAATGATGTAAAGAGTTATCCTGGACGGTGGTTATTGACATCTGCGGCGTCACCGTTTTTATAAATAGGCCTAACGATTATATATTTCAACTTTCTGGGAATACACCCCGAGTTAACGATGCATTACGTAAATAACTAAGAATATCACGTATCATAAGGCCACAACTTTTGTGTGTATTGCTTGTTCAGTGTATTGTTTTCTTTTCTCTTCTGAGCTATTTAACCAATTTTCTCACCTACATTTAAAATGTAATTATTAAAACATCTATTCCACATGAATCTTCTTTCATACCGCTTCCATTCCCTTTAAAAGGAATAATGTCATATTCAACGACTTTTTTTCCCTGTCTCTCTTTCAACACTGTTCCCTACTGATTTTATCTTATTCTCTGATTTCTCAGTTTCTGACAAGATACGCATACTCCGGAATTTGTACTACTTTTCTTAGTGTGTTAGAGTGCTGTTTAGAATAAAAAAGTATTTCTGGTGACTACTTTTTTATGGCTATTTTGTACACGTCCTTTTTTGTTTATGAAGATACTCTGATATCTTTAATGACCCAAGGTTTCTTTAACGACTTGATTTTATTACATTTAATTTTCTCCTTAGGAAAAATACTTTCAAAAATGGACACTAACTCATTAAGAAATACATTTGAGTTACAGTTATGCTCTTTGTTCACTACATACCAGTCAACATGTTTAAGCTTTCTTTAAAATATTCATAGTTTTGCCACTAATCAGCCTCGCTGTACAAGGAGCTAAATTCTATGATGTGACTAACGTTGTTTTATGACCTAACAACACGTTTATCACCGGATAGGCTTGTGTCTCTTTAACTTCTGCTTGTTGAATTAACAGATTATCTATAAGGGCACTAATATCTTAATATCATAAACGCGGGTAGGAACATTTATGCCCATCACCAAATTTTAAGTGGTTGAAAGCATGTATAGATCACTTTTTCTGTCAGATTCCTTCAAGAAATGCACATTAAAATCACCACAAATTACTAATACTTCCTTCTGTCTGACAGAGAGCACAACAATTCATGATTCAATCTTCTCAAAAAGACTGCCACCAAGAAACCGAGATTGTCTGAAATGACAGGCAGTTTCTTACGCGTGGAGTTTCTTCCTTTTACAAGAACAACAAATGACAATCGGACCGCTCTAACGATGTAACAACAACAACGCGGAGATGCTGCCTCTAGAAACGTGGATGTTGCTATAGCTTTGATTACCAAGGGTACGCCGACCGCGTAGAACGAACTAAATACTGCAGTACGGTCGTATCACTGAAACGAATCGGTTCCGAAGAAGCAAAGAGAATGTGCCATGAAGCCTCCGCCAATGTTCGTATCGTTTTTTTGTGGCTGGTCCGTTTGCAGCTGTGACCCCAACAGAGCACGCCACGCGTAAATATCAGCTCTGCAGGGCTCGTCCGTGATTTATGTCTGCACCCGGCAAGCTTTTTCGACGTGACTCAGTGACGAGCTACAAAAAACGAGTCCAGAGTTGTCTTGCAAGGCATCGCGACTTGCGCTACCGTCGCGACGACAGAGGAAAGTAGCAGCCGCAGACGGATGGCAAGTATGTGCCACTGGAACTGTCGTGGAATCTTATGAGCCATGTATCACCGATGGTTTTTACTTAGTTCCAACAGAAAAAATATTTGTTCAGAACTGGCAGATTCCAAAATGGATCCGAACTACAGTTTACTCCCTATCTTTGTATAATCACCAGTACATTTTTGTTGATACACTGGGGCGAAGACGAAAGTAACTTTCGCATGGTGTTTCTGTCAAGTTCAAATGGCTCTGAGCACTATGGGACTTAACATCTGAGGTCATCAGTCCCCTAGAACCTAGAACTGCTTAAACCTAACAAACCTAAGGACATCACACACATCCATGCCCGAGGCAGGATTCGAACCTGCGACCGTAGAGGTCGCGCTGTTCCTGACTGAAGCCCATAGAGCCGCTCGGCCACACCGTAGTTCGATGAAACTAGGACCATACATAGTACGAAATGCTACTGTATAGAACAGAAGGTAAGTGAAAGAAATACACAATGAGACGAACAGCAATTAGACGTTTATTCAAAGACTATAATTACAATGAAGTCACTGCGATTTACAATGGTCCCCTGGACATAAAAAATGGTGGGACATGATTTTCAGTAGTGTGTGTGATCACCACGGATGTCAAAGAATGATAAGCAACGTGATCGCAAGCTGGCCACAGGACTGGTAAGGAATTCTTGTGGTAGTGCGTTCCAGTCTTCATCAACGCGATTCGCAACTGTTGCATGATCGTTGGCGCATGTGGACGTACTGCAGTGCGTCTTCCCAACACAACCCACACATGCTCGACAGGATTCAAATCGGGGGAAAGGACAGGCCAGTCCATTCGCCGAATATCCTCACGTTCAAAGGAGATCCTCCACTGACAAACTGCCTATTGGCTTCTGTCTCGGGTTCTTTGGCCGACGTTCATTTAATGTTTTTACTGACGTTTCGCCAGCACGAGTGGCTGGCATTGTCAAAGCTTCACCCTCCATAGCCGGTGGTGAACTGAAGCCGAGCTCGCGGCCGCAGACTATATGTACCTGGCGCGCCAACGTCCGCATATGCATGGTATACGGTATATTACCGACATTGCAAATGGGTCCCTTTTCTCCTTTGCCTATTTAAGACAGTCTTTGATCTTCCTTGTCGGTTTGAAAACCGTCACATGTTCGTCCTGCTCGCGTTACGAGCGTATTAATCATGCCTCTTTTCTGGTTCGAGTGGTGGTTTGATAGTTTGTGCAGGTATCGGTCCGTGTGTGTCGGCTTTCGATACACGCTGTGTCCCAGGTTTTCACCATCCCTTGTGACCAGCACATCAAGAAATGGCAGTTTTTTGTCCTTTTCTACTTCCATGGACAAATATGTGAGCCGCAGCACCTCAGACGCGAAATGCAACACCTGGAAAGTGTTCTGAGGAGCAATGGGTACTCCACAAGTTATATTAGAAGTGTAACAGAGCCAAACACTCGGCGAAGTAAGGAATCAGAAAAAGAAACGTCGGGTACTGCCTTTCTGCTGTACATTCCCAGTGACGGACAGAATCGGCCGTATATTTCGCAAACACGGCGTAAAGACGATTTTCAAGCCGACAAGGAATATCAAGGAGTGTCTTAGATCGGCAAAGGAGAAAAGGGACCCACTTGCAATGTCGGGAATATACCGTATACCATGCATATGCCGAAAAGTTTATGTCGGAATGACTGGACGACTAATAAACACCAGGATCAAAGAACATAAGCGACATTGCAGGTTGGGGCTGGTGGAGAAATCGGTCGTGGCAGAGCACGCACAGAGTGAGACCGACCACGTAATAAAATTCGCCGACACCGAAGTTCTGGCTGTAGAAAAGCACTATCAGACGCACTTGTTCAAAGAAGCTGTAGAAATATAAAAACACGCGAACAGGTCCAACAAGAAAGAGGAACGCCTTGTGGTAAACGGAACCTGGCTTCCCGTACTGCAGCGAACGACCGTCCCAAGTAGCAAGAGAAGAACCGCACCGGAAATGACCGAAGAGAAGTCCTCGGACGTTGGTGCGCCAGGCACATATAGTCTGCGGCCGCGAGCTCGGCTCCAGTTCACCACCGGTAATGGAGGGTGAAGATTTGATAATGCCACCCACTCGTGCACGCGAAACGTCAGTAAAATCATTAGATGAACGTCGGCCGAAGAACCCGAGACAGAAGCCAATAGGCACTTTGTCAGCAAGTGGCCACGAAAGCCTTAACTATTTTGTAGATCCTCCACTTGCGCTGTTCGATGCTGTCGCGTACTGTAATCCATAAAAATGAATTCAAGGCCGAACGCACTGAAAAGGCACATATGCGGATTATGTAGAACATCACAATAATGTTGATTGGTGAGTGTACTGTATACACACATTTGGAACTCAGTACGCCCATGCAACATTGGACCTCCCTAAGCCAAATTACCTGGACCACCAAAACGATCGTGTTCCTCTATGTTCATCAGTGCATTATGCGTTTCCATCGCTCTCCATATGAGGGTACGTCCAAGATCATGTCGAACATGATCGTTTTGGTGGTCCAACTGTGAATGTGTGCGGAGACATAATATTGCATGGGCAACTGTCTTCGAAATCTTTGAACATTGTAACACTGAACTACTTCCCCATGTGCGCCTTTTTTAGGGTGGCATGCGGCCCTGACTTCCTTTCCGTGGTTGATGCTACGCGACCGCTTCGAACAGCGGTGGTGGAGCAGATCTTCGAACGAGAATATATTCGGTGAATGGACTGGCCCGCCCCTTCCCCCGACGTAAATCCCATAGAGCACGTGTGGGTTGCGTTGGGGAGACGTTATTGCAGCAAGTCGACACGCACCACCGACCATAGAGCAGTTGTCAACGGCGCTAATGGAAGAATGGAACGCCCTACCGCAAGGTCTCCGTACCAACCTTGTGACGATCGAGGGAGCACGTTGCAGAGGAATGCACTGCCGTCCATGGTGATTACACATCCTATCAAGAACACTGCCCCGCCTTCTGTAGCGTCCTGGGGATCTTTATGTATCGCGAAGACTTCAGTGTAGTTATTGTCTTTGAATAGTTCTGTCAATCCCGTTCGTATCACTGCGTATTTCTATCAGTTACCTTGTGACCTCTACTGCAGCAGGTCTTTCTATGTATGGTCCAGGTTTCACCGATCTATGTTACATGGCAGTGACACATCACGCAAAAGTTGTTTTGCACACCACTGTACGAGGTCTGTTCAAAAAACTCCAGAAAATTCGTAATTTCGCGCCAATGGTGTGTTGGTGCGAAACACGATTGGCATCCGTGCACACGCCTCTGTTTAATCTGTAACTGGAGGCAGTTTCATTGTTGTATGTCCGTTAGTCATTCGTTGTTCAGTGCTGTATTGAGTGAAATGTTGTGTCGCACAGTTTGCGAATTTCGAGAAGTCAGACTTTGAGGAGCAACGCGTCTGCATTAAATTTTGCGTGAAACTCAAGAAAACCTATATAGAGACACACCAAATGATGCAGATGCCTACGATGATGAGTGCTTAAGCTGTGATCGATGTTACGAATGGTTCACACGGTTCAAAAATGGCCAGAACGATGTTAAAGACGACTACCGACGACGCTCATGTCAGGAACGTCAACAAAATCGTGCGTGCCAGTCGAAGACTGACCGTCCGAGAGGTTGCAGAAGAATGTAACATTTTAGCTAGATCACGTCATGAAATCCTAACACAGCATCCTGGAATGCATCGTGTTGCCGGCAGGTTCGCCCCACGGCTCATGAGTCAAGACCAGAAAGACCTTCGCCTCGCAATCTGTGAAGCGCTTTTGTATCGGCAAATGAGGACAATATGTTCCTTAAGAAAACAATAACTGCCGATGAGACCTGGGTTATGATGTTGAGCCCAAGGTTCAGTCTTCACAGTGGGTCGGGAAAGGCTCTGCAAGACCAAAAAAAGAAGGATTAGTTCATCATGAATTCGTGCCACAGATGGTTCAAATGGCTCTGAGCACTATGGGACTCAACATCTTAGGTCATAAGTCCCCTAGAACTTAGAACTACTTAAACCTAACTAACCTAAGGACATCACACACACCCATGCCCGAGGCAGGATTCGAACCTGCGACCGTAGCAGTCCCGCGGTTCCGGACTGCAGCGCCAGAACCGCTAGACCACCGCGGCCGGCCGTGCCACAGAGACAAACTGGTAGTCGATAGTGCTATCGAGACGTGTTGCGACGCCGGCGAGAAAATGTGAGAAGGAAAAGACCTGAAATGTAGCACGACAATTCATGGCTCTTGCATCACGATAACGCATCCGCATATTCATCCCTGTTTGTACGTAACTATTTCACATAAAACGATATTACTGTGCTACCTGATCCTCCGTACTCTCCTGACCTAGCCTCTGCGGAATTTTCTTTTTATTTCCAAAGTTGAAAACCCCGTTGAATGGACGAAGATTTGGAACGATGGACGACAATAAAGAAAACAAGAGGCGTACCAATACTTATTCCGGAACTGGAAACGGCGTTAGTAGCGGTGTACCAGTTGTGGAGGGGAGTATTTCGAAGGATATCATGCACAATAAGTAAAAGGTAAGCGCAGAAAAATTTTGTGGACAAACTTCTGGATGGCCGCGCGGTTTGGGGCGTCGTGTCACGGACTGCACGGCCCCTCCCGCCGGAGGTACGAGTCCTCCCTCGGGCACGGGTGTGTGTGTTGTTCTTAGTGTAAGTTAGTTTAAGTAGTGTGTAAGTCTAGCGACCGATGACCTAAAGAGTTTGGTCCCTTAGGAATTCACACACATTTGAACATTTGAAACTTCCGGAATTTTTTGAACGGACCTCTATTTCCATTCCAAAACGACTACCGCCTCTCGCCCATGTCGATTGGTCATTTAGTTTGTAGTGGAGAAATAACATGAGAGACAGTTGACGTTTAGGTGTGCACGCAACGCCCTTTGGCGTTTGTCGATCGATTACGTCACTCGGAATATGACGGGTAAGTAATTTACACGATATGTACGAGGGTCGCCCAGAAAGTACTGTCCCATATTTTTTTCTCAGCTGACAACATTTCGAATGCATAACATTACGTATGAATTCTTTAAAGGTTCAACAGTGCGCACGCAATAGCGTAGCTGCTGCAATATTTCAAAATTGTAAATAATTTATGATACAAAAGGCGTGTCTTCAATGAATTTCTCACTGCGGAGAAACAAATTGCAGCGAACACCCAGGAACGTGTGTGTGAAGTCTGTGGAGCACCTGTAGTCGACAGGAGTACAACTGATTGCTGGGTACAGAGGGTGAGGCCGTCACAGGAGCTCCAGAATTTGCAGCGAGCGCGGTCACCATCCACGGCTGTCACACAAGACATGTTGCAGCTGGCTGAGGTTATCGTTGTGTTGTTTTTAATATGTATGTTGTTGTGTTCTTTTCTGTACGTCAAGTGGTGTGCTTTAACTGTGTGTACATGTGCAGTTCACTGAACTGTATGATTTGTAGGCACATATTCGTAAAGTTACACATCGAACGATGCCACACACACTAAAGTGAGAACTTATTACAGGCAAATCACATAGTCCTTCTTTTATGAAAATGTTATTTGAAGGTTCAATGCACACAATATGAAACATGTACTAAGAGTGGCGTGAGGCACCGTAGTAGCTCGTGTGTTAACAAAATATCTCAGGTTCTTTTTGCATTGCAATTTCATTCAAAATTAATACTGCTTTAATGTCATGGGTTCGCTAAAGAAATAGTATTGTTTGACATATTTATCACTGACCATTTCGGAGTAAGTTAATTTCTGTGAATTTACGTAGCTGAGACAAAAGATAGCCTTTATACAGCAACCACAAGAATTTAATGAAAACTACTATTAATCTTTGCAAATAAATTAAAATGACACTGAAGTTAAATAGTATAATTAAAATGCAAACTTCGAAGTTATTTCTGCGGTTCTGCGCCGTTTAATATTGGCAATATTCAAATAAAACGTTGCAGCCGTGCAAATGGCCGACAACAAGGCTCGCGCTGTATTGCGCGATCTGATACTCTGAAAAAATAAATAATTAGTTTGCTAACATGTAGGAATGCTAAAGGTACATAAATAAAGGTTTTAAGAGGAAATAAGCATACGTACTTAACCAAAATGCAACATAAGTACACTTACAATGTCTCTCACGTCTATCCTCATCCAAGATCACGATCAGAGTAAGAAATTACATCAGTTAATTCGATTGTTTCACAAATAATAATATTTTTAATAAAGAACAAAGAATAATATACATAATAAATCGATATTACTTCTAACTACAATTATGTTACATGACAAATGTTTTTCTGTACATTTTTACGTACGTCTTTCAGGAATCATAAAATTCTTCATTCATTGCACTGTTCGTAATTCCATACGAATAAATTCTGTTCTCCCCAGCGCAACCAGTACATCGTTTGCAAGGAACGACGTGTTACTATTCGTCTGTTGGAGCTGCTGATGTTAATCAACGAAAGAAGTGTAGAGGCAATTAGTCGCGGTCTTGGATACTGAGAAGTGTGCGCAAGATGGGTTCCACATTATCTTAACGTTGGCCACAAACTTCGGAGAAAAAAAAAAATGTTCTGAGGTGTTGAAACGTTTTGAACCTGAAAGAGAGGCCTTCGTGACATATTGTGACGGGTGATGAAAGCTGGGCTCAGCAATTTGCAATTTATGCTTGAAACAACAAGACAATCGATGGAATTGTGTAGTCCTTACTCTTGACAGAAAAATAGTCAAAGCAACTACTTCTGCCGGTAAGAAGATGATGAGTGTATTTTGGGAGTGTGACAGTGTGATTCTCGTCGATATGGCACCAAGAGGCAGAACCATTAATTCGGAGGCATACTTGAACACATTAACCACACTTCAGAAGCGTTTCGAGTGACTTCGTCGTCATAACAACTCAGGGAATGTTTTGCTTCATCACGATAACGCTCGCCCTCACTCTGAACACACCAGGAAACAAGCTTGGACGCAGCTACCTCATCCACCCTGCAGCCATACCTGACTCCCTCAGACTTCCACTTGTTTGGGCCATTAAAAGATGCCATTCGTGGAAGACATTTTGAGGATGACGAGGAGGTGATTCGCGCAGTTAAGAAAGGGCTTCGTGACCAGAACAAGGACTGGTACCGGCAGGGCATAAACGCCCTTGAGTTACGATGGGATGGAGGAAGATCACGGAACAGGAAGGATATTACATGGAAAAATAGGGTGTTTAGAAAAACATCAGTCTTTCATGTGTGTCGTTTTCACTGTATGGAATAAATTGTGGAAAAAAAAGGTTGGGCTTCACTTTCTGGGCGGCCCTCGTATACATTTAGAAACAAAGTAAATATCTACATCTACATATACATCTACATGGATACTCTGCAAATCACATTTAAGTGCCTGGCATAGGGTTCATCGAACCACCTTCACAATTCTCTATTATTCCAATCACGTATAGCGCGAGGAAAGAATGAACACTTATATCTTTCCGTACGAGCTCTTATTTCCCTTATTTTATCGTGCTGATCGTTCCTCCCTATGTAGGTCGGTGTCAACAAAATATTTTCGCGTTTGGAGGAGAAAGTTGGTGACTGGAATTTCGAGACAAGATTCCGTCGCAACGAAAGACACCTTTCTTTTAACGATTTCCAGCCCAATTCCCGTATCATGTCTGTGACACTCTCTCCCATATTTCGCGATAATACAAAACGTGCTGCATTTCTTTGAACTTTTTCGATAGACTCCGTCAGTCCTATCTGGTAAGGATCCCACACCGCGCAGCAGTATTCTAAAAGAGGACGGACAAGCGTAGTGTATGCAGTCTCCTTAGTAGGTCTGTTACATTTTCTAAGTGTTCTGCCAATAAAACGCAGTCTTTGGTTAGCCTTCCCCACAACATTTTCTGTGTGTTCCTTCCAATCTAAGTTGTTCGTAATTGTAATACCTAGGTATTTAGTTGAATTTATGGCTTTTAGATTAGACTGATTGATCGTGTAACCGAAGTTTAACGAATTCCTTTTAGCACTCATGTGGATGACCTCACACTTTTCTTTATTCAGGGTAAAAAAAATGTTCAAATGTGTGTGAAATCTTATGGGACTTAACTGGTAAGGTCATAAGTCCGTAAGCTTACACACTACTTAACCTAAATTATCCTAAGGACAAACACGCACACCCATGCCCGAGGGAGGACTCGAACCTCCGCCGGGACCAGTCGTACAGTCCATGACCGCAGCGCCAAAGACCGCTCGGCTAATTCCGCGCGGCTATTCAGGGTCAATTGCCACTTTTCTCACCATTCAGATATTTTTTCTAAATCGTTTTGCAGTTTGTTTTGATCTTCTGATGACTTTATTAGTCGATAAACGACAGCGTCATCTACAAACAACCGAAGACGGCTGCTCACATTGTCTCCCAAATCGTTTATATAGATAAGGAACAGCAAAGGGCCTATAACACTACCTTGGGGAACGCCAGAAATCACTTCTGTTTTACTCGATGACTTTCCGTCAATTACTACGAACTGTGACCTCTCTGACAGGAAATCAGAAATCCAGTCACATAACTGAGACGATATTCCATAAGCACGCAATTTCAATACGAGCCGCTTGTGTGGTACAGTGTCAAAAGCCTTCCGGAAATCCAGAAATACGGAATCGATCTGGAATCCCTTGTCAACAGCACTCAACACTTCATGTGAATAAAGAGCTAGTTGTGTTTCACAGGAACGATGTTTTCTAAACCGCCACGATCGCAGGTTCGAATCCTGCCTCGGGCGTGGATGTGTGTGATGTCCTTAGGTTAGTTAGGTTTAAGTAGTTCTAAGTTCTAGGGGACTGATGACCTCAGATGTTAAGTCCCATAGTGCTCAGAGCCATTTGAACCATTTGAAGCTATGTGCTAGTCAGATATATTGAGAAGCTACACTAACAACCCTGAATATCGATTTTGTTGCGGAGTAAAGTCAAGCGCCGGCACGCCGTGCAGGAACGTTAGAGCAGAGAGGGCTGTGAAGAAGACGTCAGCCAATAGTACGTTGACCGATCCCTGTCTAGGGCGACAACGAGACAGCACCGTCCTCTAGGCGAAGAGAAGATAGCGCCGCGTCGCCGGGCAGCGGCCCAGTTGAAGACTAGCTGTTCTACCACTTCCACAGCGGCATCAAGAATAGGCGCTTGTATAGCAGCGACTGAAGAACTGTATTATATCACTTGCATTAGGAACTGTATACACTGAAGAGATTTTCTAATTTTGTCTGTCGCCCACTGCTTGCGACAGATCATCGTAAATTCTCAAAGTTAAGTATTGTCATTTATGTCACTGTAATAAAAATTCATTAATACGATTTGCTTGAATTATTGTCTAACGATCCAGATTTCCTGGGCACCCTATATTTGACGAGTAGCAAGGATACAACAGATTCGTCTTACGTTTTACAGTTCCATTAGTTATATTAAGAAATATTAAGCATAAAAATCTTTATTATCGTGTTTCTTCATATCTAACCCCTCTGATGCGTGGCTGTTTTGGATTAAGGCTTTTTTGTAGACGAGCTTATGAACGGAAAGCTAACGAAAAATACTATTACATTTTTTGCAAAATATATATTACTGCCAGTGTAAAATTGGTACTTCTGATGAACAGAATACTGCTTTTTAGTAGTGTCGTATCAGTGTACCAATTTTGTCTCTAATACATTAAACGAAATTATTATCTAATGACAGAAAATTTATGGAATTTTTTGTGTCCCATTTTGAGGTCCTTGCCCCCACAATTTTTTAAACCACCAGCCAGTAAGCCCCGATTTTTTGAAAATGGAATCTGGCAATAGTACACATTGGCACACTTTCGCAAGAAACACTACGACACAATGCAGCATTATGGAGCTTGCGCTTCTTGACGCATGAATAGCGATTCAGATGCAGATATTGGTTAAGACTTTGTAACTATCCACTTGCAGTATGTTAGCACTAAAAGTTAGGAAATAGCATGCAAAAAGCAACAAAGAATGACCGCCTCAGTGTAGGTGCTCCTCGTCACCGTTTACATGATTTTTAGGCGGAAGGCGAAGAGGTAGACCACACTAGAATAGGGCCTCGCTTGTCTCTATCATTTGGCCTCGATGTCCGACTACCGTTATGCTTAGAAGATAATGATTTCCTCTGTTCGTTGCCGGTCGTCGCCAGAGTCAACACAGCACTTCTCTCAACATCAACAAGGCTGACCGTTTTCGTGACTGGTACTCCGGCAAGACGGACCCCAACAATAATGCGATCATACTGTTAATATGTTAGAGGTGAGCATCGAATGATACTGCGTGTGAAAGCCAATGTGTGACAGTGAAACAGATCACCGTTCGCTTTAATAAAGTGGTAACTAAACTCATTTCTACGTCAGCAGCTTCGTGAGCTTTTTAGCATATGGTCTTCTGGAGGAGATGGATACGTTTGAATCCATGGTAACTACGGCTTATACATGTCAAATACTCGAATCTGCTCGGCGGTATCTGAGCTGGAGCGCTGCTGGTTGGAAATAAGTCACTTCCTCCGGCGCAATACGTTTCCTGCTTCCGACCATTCGTGGAAGTCGGCGCGTCCGGGAAGAATATTTCTTTAACTCTTACTCAAATATAAGACCAAAGGTACTGGTGGACACGCAATGGTTGTTTTATTTAGCCTGCCAGATTAGGCCCTTCAGGCGATATGTTTTCGTGACACCATTAACCCACGTCAAAGCTGCTCTTTGATGTACTTGGTTACGACTCCATCATCGAAAGTTGTAACTTACTGGTATCTACAGAGAGGACGGGTGTTTCAATAGGGTTCGAAATGTCCACAAATGAACAAAGCGGCACGACTCAAAGGTGTTTACTGCAATACAACACCGCTGGAAGAAAGGAAGATTAGTATCTATTGTTCCATCGATGATGAGGTCATTAGAGGCAGAAAAAAACCCTCGGATTGTACGCAATGGGAAACAGATCATGTCCTTTTGGAGAGACCCATTCCGTTCAGCACACATTGGTAAATGTGGGGTTAAGGAAATAAGGGCAAATGAGTTTTCATGTTGACCCAACAACATCATCAACCATGTTTGCAGTAGGCAAGGAATCATCGACATTAGATCGTAGATCAATGGAAACTTGTTGCTTAGTCGAACCAGGTTTCTTTTTACAGGTGAGTCCGGATACGCCGTTTTCCAGGCAAACGGCTGCAGGCCGACTGGGGTAGTATTATGCTTCCGGTAACATTCACCTGGTTCCATGGGATCTGTGGTAGAAATGGAAAGCACCCTGACCGCAACGTGAGCATTACCGCGACCACATGCATCCTTTCGTTCTCGATGTCTTCCCTGATGGTGACGGCATCTTCCAGCAGGACAACTGCCCTTGTCGCGAGGCCATAATCGGGCTACAGTGGTTTGAGCAGCATGACGGCGAACTGACGTTACGTTTTGGCCACCAAATTTGCCTGACCTGAATCCGATGGAACAGATCTGGGGCGCTAGTTCGCTCCTACAAGCCACAGGCCCGTGATTTAAGGAAACTGCGGGACATGTACGAACATCTGGAGGATTTTTCGAATCCAAACCGCACAGCTGCTGTATTACGTTCCAAACGTGCAATAACATACTATGGCGCCGGTGGTCACAATGTTATGAGGCGTGTGTATGACGCAACCACCTCAGCACCTCTACCGTCATGTACGCCGTGTGAATCCACTGCCACGTATAATTCGACTGCTGCAGGAAGCACCTGCATACAGCATAGCAGGAGACGCCCGATGAGAACTGTCAGCAGTAGAAGGCGTCAACTTCAGCAACACCTTCTAATTAAAAATACAGGCAAAACCTTCTAATTAAAAAGACAAACTGAAGTAGAAATGCAAGAGCTGGTAGGAGCAATCAAGTACTTTCATGACTTTAGGTTGGCACCATTGCGCTGAGAACAGCTGACGAATAATCACTGTTTTGTTTATAACCTCAATATTGCATTAAGGTACACCTGTGGTCTAGGGATAGCGTCTTTGATTAGTAATCAAAACATCCTCACGGGTTAGAAATCCACTACCGCTTAAATTCTGACAAAAAACATCAGACTTCCCGCATAAGAAGTCACCCTTATTCAGCCAACGGCCTTGCCAAAGAGGGCGGAGGAGTGGATAGAAGTTCAGGGCATTCTCTTGCCCTTGGTGTGGGAAACTTCCCCTACAGGCGGAAGAATCAGCAATGATCGACGGCATGAGGACGCAGAAGGCAATGGGAACCACTGCATCAAGGACACACAGTCACAGTGTGTATCCAAAGGACAAGCAGCCTGCAGATGAGAAGGTTGATGATCTCTCCAATGGCAAAAGATTCCGGACCAGTCCCTCATTCGGATCTCCGGAAAAGAATTACCAAGGGGGAAGAATCACGAAAAAAAGACTGAATAACCAACGGAAGGATTACGTTCTGCGACTTGGGGCGTGGAATGTCAGAAATTTGAACGTAGTAGGGAAGCTTGAAAATATGAAAACGGAAATGCTAAGACTCAGTCCAGATATAGTGGGGCTTAGTAAAGTGAAAAGACAATAAGACAAGGATTTCTGGTCAGATGAGTGTAGAGTAATATCACCAGCAGTAGGAAATGGTATAACGGGGGTAGAATTCCTTATGAATAGAAAGGTAGGACAGAGAATGAGTTACTATGAACAGTTCAGTGATAAGATCGCTCTCATCAGAATCGACAGAAAACCAACACCGACAACAATAGTTGAGGTATACATGCCGACGCCGCAAACCGAAAATGAAGAGCTATAGAAAGTATACGAGAATATTGAAGGGGTAATACAGTACCTAAAGGAAGACGCAAATCTAATAGTCATGGGCGACTGGAATGCGGTGGTAGGGGAAGCAGCAGAAAAACGGGTTACGGGAAATTATGGACTTGGTACGAAGTATGAGAGAGAGGAGAAGGTACTGCGAATGAGAGAGGAGAAAGACTAATTGAGTTCTGCAATAAATTTCAGCTAGTAAATGTGAATGCTCTGCTCAAGAATCACAAGAGGAGGAGGTAACCTTGGGAAAGGCCTGGGGATAGGGGGAGATTTCAGTTAGATACATCATGGTCAGACAGGGACTCCAAACTCAGATAATGGATTGTAAGGCGTACCCAGGACCAGATACAGACTCAGACCACAATTCAGTAGTGGTGTCGAGTAGACTGAAGTGTAAGAGACTGGTCAGGAAGAATCAATGCACAGCGAAGTTGGACACGGAAGTACTAGCGAATGAAGCGGTACACTTGAAGTTGTCTAAATCCATACATACTGCGAAAAGCAATAGCTCAGTAGGCAGTTCAGTTGAACAGGAATGGTCATCTGTAAAAAGGGCAATCACAGAAGTTGGAAAGAAAAACATAGGTGCAAAGATAGTAACTGCGAAGAAACCGTCGATAATACACTCCTGGAAATGGAAAAAAGAACACATTGACACCGGTGTGTCAGACCCACCATACTTGCTCCGGACACTGCGAGAGGGCTGTACAAGCAATGATCACACGCACGGCACAGCGGACACACCAGGAACCGCGGTGTTGGCCGTCGAATGGCGCTAGCTGCGCAGCATTTGTGCACCGCCGCCGTCAGTGTCAGCCAGTTTGCCGTGGCATACGGAGCTCCATCGCAGTCTTTAACACTGGTAGCATGCCGCGACAGCGTGGACGTGAACCGTATGTGCAGCTGACGGACTTTGAGCGAGGGCGTATAGTGGGCATGCGGGAGGCCGGGTGGACTTACCGCCGAATTGCTCAACACGTGGGGCGTGAGGTCTCCACAGTACATCGATGTTGTCGCCAGTGGTCGGCGGAAGGTGCACGTGCCCGTCGACCTGGGACCGGACCGCAGCGACGCACGGATGCACGCCAAGACCGTAGGATCCTACGCAGTGCCGTAGGGGACCGCACCGCCACTTCCCAGCAAATTAGGGACACTGTTGCTCCTGGGGTATCGGCGAGGACCATTCGCAACCGTCTCCATGAAGCTGGGCTACGGTCCCGCACACCGTTAGGCCGTCTTCCGCTCACGCCCCAACATCGTGCAGCCCGCCTCCAGTGGTGTCGCGACAGGCGTGAATGGAGGGACGAGTGGAGACGTGTCGTCTTCAGCGATGAGAGTCGCTTCTGCCTTGGTGCCAATGATGGTCGTATGCGTGTTTGGCGCCGTGCAGGTGAGCGCCACAATCAGGACTGCATACGACCGAGGCACACAGGGCCAACACCCGGCATCATGGTGTGGGGAGCGATCTCCTACACTGGCCGTACACCACTGGTGATCGTCGAGGGGACACTGAATAGCGCACGGTACATCCAAACCGTCATCGAACCCATCGTTCTACCATTCCTAGACCGGCAAGGGAACGTGCTGTTCCAACAGGACAATGCACGTCCGCATGTATCCCGTGCCACCCAACGTGCTCTAGAAGGTGTAAGTCAACTAGCCTGGCCAGCAAGATCTCCGGATCTGTCCCCCATTGAGCATGTTTGGGACTGGATGAAGCGTCGTCTCACGCGGTCTGCACGTCCAGCACGAACGCTGGTCCAACTGAGGCGCCAGGTGGAAATGGCATGGCAAGCCGTTCCACAGGACTACATCCAGCATCTCTACGATCGTCTCCATGGGAGAATAGCAGCCTGCATTGCTGCGAAAGGTGGATATACACTGTACTAGTGCCGACATTGTGCATGCTCTGTTGCCTGTGTCTATGTGCCTGTGGTTCTGTCAGTGTGATCATGTGATGTATCTGACCCCAGGAATGTGTCAATAAAGTTTCCCCTTCCTGGGACAATGAATTCACGGTGTTCTTATTTCAATTTCCAGGAGTGTAGAAGAAATATTTCAGTTGATCGATGAAAGAAGGATGGTCAAAATGTTCAGGAAATTCTGGAATACAGAAATACTAGTCACTTAGGAATGAAGCAAATAGAAGTGCAGGGAGGCTAAGGCAGAAGGGCGACATGAAAACGGTGAAGAAATCTAAAAGGAAATGATGATCGGAAGGACTGACTCAGCATATAGAAACTCGAAACAATTTTAGATGAAATTAAAAGCAAGGGCGGTAGCATTAAGAATGCAAGGGGATTTTCCGTTGTGAAATGCAGAGGAAAGATCGGACAAGTGGAAAGAGTCCACTGAAGGCCTCAATGAGGGGGAAGACTTGCATGACGACGTGGCAGAAGAAATAGGGGTCGATATACAACAGATTGGGGATCCAGTATTAGAATCTGAATTTAAAAGAGCTTTGGAAGGCATAAGCTCGAATAAGGCAGAAGCGATTGATAACATTCCAGCAGAATTTCTAAAGTCATTGGAGGAAGTGGGAACAAAATGACTATTAACATTGGTGTTTAGAGTATGTAAGTCTGGCGATAAACTATCTTACTTTCGGAAAAACATCATTCACACAATTTCGAAGGTGGCAAGAGCCGACAAGTGCGAGAATTACGCACAATCAGCTTAGTAGCTCATGCATCCGAGTTGCTCACAAAAATAATATACAGAAGAATGGAAAAGAAAGCTGAGGATGTAATAGACGATGGTCAGTTTGGCATTGGGAAAGGTAAAGGCACTAGAGAGGCAGTTCTGATGTTGCGACTGATAATGAAAGCAAGACTAAACAAAAATCAAGTCTTTTTCATAGGATTTGTCGATCTGGGAAAAGCGTTCGACAATGTAAAATGGTGGAAGGTATTCGAAATTCCGAGAAAAATAGGGGTAAGCTATCAGGAAACACGGGTAATGTACAATATGTAAAGAGCCAAGAGAGAACAATAAGAGTGGAAGACCATGAACGAAGTGCTGGGATTAAAAAGGGTGTAAGACAAGAATGTAATCTTTCGCCCCTGCTGTTCAATCTATACGTCAATGAAGCACTGAAAGGAATAAAACGAAGATTCAAGAGAGGAATTAAAATTTAAGTTGAAAGGATATCATTGATAAGTTTCGCTGAGGGCATTGCTATATTCAATAAAAGTGAAGAAGTATTACAGGATCTGCTGAATGGAATGTACAGACTAATGAGCACAGAAAATGACCTAAGAGTAAATGAAAGGAAGGCGGAAATAATGAGAAGCAGCAAGGATGAGAACTGAGAGCAATTTAACATCAGGATGGATGACCACGAAGTAGATGAAATTAAGGAATTCTGCTACCTAGGTAACAATATTACTCATGACGGACGGAGGAAGGAGGACATAAAAAGCAGACTAGCACTGGAAAAGAGGGCATTTCTGCCCAAGAGAAGTCCACTAGTATCGAACATAGGCCTTAATTTGGAGAAGAAATTTATGAGAATGTACGTTAGGAGCACAGCATTGTGTGGTAGTGAAATGTGGACTGTGGGGGAAAACGAAACAGGGGAAACGAAACTTTTGAGATGTGATGCCACAGAAGAAGGTTGAAAACTGAATTCGACAAGGTTCTCCGGAGAATCTCCGAGGGAAGGAATATATGGAAAACACTGTGAACACACGATAACAGGTCAGTTATGACATCAGGGACTAACTCGCAGGGTACTAGAGGGAGCTTAGAGGATGAAACTGTAGAGGAATGTATATGGCGTGTCTGATCGAAGTTGCCACCTTACCTGAACAACGCTCAGTGATCCGTTTTTTGTTTGTGGAGGTCAAAAACCGGCTAAGATACTTTCTCTAACGAATTTATAGTATGTTAACAGTTGTATGAATCGCGGAAATTCTTACAAGTGGGCAGAACAATTCAAAACCGGTCGAATCTCAGTAAGTGACTGGCTACATCCTCCCCGGCCAGTTGAAGTTTAAACTTCTTCGCTTGATAATCCCACTGACGACGTTATTTGTGAAGACGGACGTACTAAGTTTGAACATACGTAAAAAACAATTACAGTATGTGCTGTCGTAGTTCATAACGTCACCAGGAACATGCTTAAGTGCCCGCATCTCGTGGTCGTGCGGTAGCGTTCTCGCTTCCCACGCCCGGGTTCCCGGGTTCGATTCCCGGCGGGGTCAGGGATTTTCTCTGCCTCGTGATGGCTGGGTGTTGTGTGCTGTCCTTAGGTTAGTTAGGTTTAAGTAGTTCTAAGTTCTAGGGGACTTATGACCACAGCAGTTGAGTCCCATAGTGCTCAGAGCCAACATGCTTAAGTGCAGCAAAACAAGTGCAAGGTGGGTCCCGAAAGAGTTAACTCAGCAACACTAGAAACCATTGAAAAAATTCTTCCTTACAATTCAAATTTAGCTCCTCCTGAATTGCATTTGTTTGGTTCACTCAAGGAGGCATCCCGTGGGAAACAGTTCAGCAACTACCTTACATCATGTATAAAGAAATAGTTCGTCGTTGGAACAAGTGTATTAATATTGGTGGGGATTATATTGAGAAGTAGTAAGAAGCTCATTTTGTAAAATGATACAGTTTTTCCCTTACAAATTTGTCTCTCTTAATTACTGAACGTCCCTAGTAAAATCAGTGTGTTTTATATATAATAAAAAATGTGGGTAAGTGGTGTGTGTTGTTTGTTAGATGGCACTCTTAAAGTAGACTCTTCAGTCTAGGGGTATGTAAGGCGGAGTTACTGTAAATCACAGAATGCATCAACATTCGCTTTTGTGTCTTAAACAATGCGGGGACGTGCGTGGGCCGAGTGCTGCCGCAGGCCGGACAGATCGCATCGCGGTTAACGCCTGAGAAAACAGGAGTCACCGAGTGGCCACGGGGCGCAACTCATTTGCGTACAATGGGGACCACTGCAGAAGCGACGGTGCTGCGCGGATACACCAACGCGAGTCTGCGTGGGCCCGGTACTGGTGCTTACAGAAACAGGAAACAAAGAGCACAGGTGATTGTTTAGAAAATAGAATTACGTGAAAAAAAAACGGCTAGGAACTGCCAATGAGATCTGAATCAATACATACACCCTGCAAGCCATTAGAGACAGCATAATGGAGCTACATCATACCAGCACCAGCTGAAACCTTAATTTGCCCGATTAATTGTTACTGAACGTTGCCTTTATACATTCTAAGACCAAAATAAACGACGCGCCACGAAGGAATTATCCAAATTGGAAGGAAATCGGTAGATGTGATAGACATGCGCAGACAAACTAATCGTTCCAATTTCAGAAAAAGTGGATGATTTATTTAAGAGAAAGAGCTTCACAAATTGAGCAAGTCAGTAACATGTTGGTCCCCCTCTGGCCCTTACGCAAGTACCCTGATTTACAGTGTTTTTGGATGTCCTCCTGAGAAATATCGTGCAAAATTCTGTCCAACGGGTGCGTTAGGTCGTCAAAATCCCGAGTTGGTTGGAGGGCCCTGGCCATACTGCCCCAAACGTTCTCAATTGGGCGACCTTGCTGCTCAAAGTAGGGCCGTCGGCACACGAACCGTGCATCCGAACAATGAGCGTTGAGTGTCCTGAGTTTCTGACGTCATAGCGTGGAAGAGCATATTGGGGAGTCTTTCCGAACGTGCAGGGCAATATCTGGTGTGTCAGATACTGTGAATTTTCGCTTGAACGTTGACCACTGAGATAGCAAAACACCACCTACGTCAGGTGCACGCCATCTTCCTTCAGTGCAGAGTTATGAGGCTCCATTCTGGCCTTCAGTTGAAGCCCGTATGTGTATACAGGGTGGTCCATTGATCGTGACCGGGCCAAATATCTCTTAGAAATAAGCGTCAAACGAAAAGACTACTAAGAACTAAACTTGTATAGCTTGAAGGGGGAAACCAGATGGCGCTATGGTTGGCCCGCTAGATGGCGCCGCCATAGGTCAAACGGATATCAACTGCGTTTTTTTTTTTTAAATAGGAACCCCCTTTTTTTATTAAATATTCGTGTAGTACGTAAAGAAATATGAATGTTTTAGTTGGACCACTTTTTTCGCTTTGTGATACATGGAGCTGTAATAGTCACATACATGTGGCTCACAATTTTAGACAAACAGTTGGTAACAGGTAGGTTTTTAAAATTAAAATACAGAACGTAGGTACGTTTGAACATTTTATTTCGGTTGTTCCAATGTGATACATGTACCTTTGTGAACTTCTCACAAATGATAACGCATGCTGTTACAGCGTGATTACCTGTAAATACCACATTAATGCAATAAATGCTCAAAATGATGTCCTTCAACCTCAATGCATTTGGCAATACGTGTAACGACATTCCTCTCAACAGAGAGTAGTTCGCCTTCCGTAAAGTTCGCACATGCATTGACAATGCGCTAATGCAAGTTGTCAGGCGTTGTCGGTGGATCACGATAGCAAATATCATTCAAATTTCCCCACAGAAAAAAAATCCGGGGACGTCAGATCCGGTGAACCTGCGGGCCATGGTATGGTGCTTCGACGACCAATCCACCTGTCATGAAATATGCTATTCAACAGCGCTTCAACCGCACGCGAGCTATGTGCCGGACATCCGTCATGTTGGAAGTACATAGCCATTCTGTCATGCAGTGGAACATCCTGTAGTAACATCGGTAGAACATTACGTAGGAAATCAGCATGCATTGCACCATTTAGATTGCCATCGATAAAATGGGGGCCAATTATCCTTCCTCCTATAATGCCGCACCATACACATTAACCCGCCAAGCTCGCTGACGTTCCACTTGTCGCAGCCATGGTGGATTTTCCGTTGCCCAATAGTGCGTATTATGCCGGTTTACGTTACCGCTGTTGGTGAATGACGCTTCGTCGCTAAATAGAACGCGTGCAAAAAATCTGTCATCGTCGCGTAATTTCTCTTGTGCCCAGTGGCAGAACTGTACACGACGTTCAAAGTCGTCGCCATGCAATTTCTGGTGCATAGAAATACGGTACGGGTGCAATCGATGTTGATGTAGCATTCCCAACACCGAAGTTTTTGAGATTCCCGATTCTCGCGCAATGTGTCTGCTACTGATGTGCGGATTAGCCGCGACAGCAGCTAAAACATCTACTTGTGCATCATCACAAGGTCGTGGCTGACGTTTCACATGTGACTGAACGCTTCCTGTTTCCTTAAATAACGTAAGTATCCGGCGAACGGTCCGGACACTTGGATGATGCGTCCAGGATACCGAGCAGCGGCATTTTGATCACAATAGCCATACATCAACACCCTATCGACCTTTTCCGCAATTGGTAAACGGTCCATTTTAATAATAAATGAAAAGCACCAGTTTGCTTTTGTTCTACAATATTATTTTTTTTTGCTAACCGGTTTTCGGCTTACAAGGCCATCTTACGACATTTACTGAGTATAGTTAGCAATAAAAATAATACTGTAGAACAAAAGCAAACTGGTGCTTTTCATTTATTATTATAATGTTGTTCTACCAAGAACCGACGGAAGATTCTGTTAATACGGTCCATTTTAACACGGGTAATGTATCACGAAGCAAATACCGCCCGCACTGGCGGAATGTTACGTGATACCACGTTTTATACGTTTGATCTATCACAAAGCGAAAAAAGTGGTCCAACTAAAACATTCGTATTTCTTTACGTACTAGACGAATACGTAATAAAAAGTTGGGGTTCCTACTTTAAAAAAACGCAGTTTATATCCGTTTGACCTATGGCAGCGCCATCTAGCGGGTCTATCATAGCGCCATCTGGTTTCCCCCTTCAAGCTAGACGAGTTTCGTCCTTTGTAGTTTTTTCGTTTGATGCTTATTTCGTGAGATATTTGGCCCGGTCACTAGCAATGGACCACCCTGTATATGCCGTTTCTGAGCACCAGTAAATTGAGGATCTCTCGAAAACCCGTCGTTAATTGTATGACTCGTCGGAGTAAAATGACGAGAAAAGTAAATGACAAGAAAAGTAAATGACAAGAAAAGTAATATTCGTGGTAAAAGAATTATTGTAACTCGCGTATTATGAGAATATGCAATTTCAAGGCAACAGCGTGTTGGGGGTCCATCAAAAACCCACTGTTCTTGGTATAATTCGTTATAATTAAATTTCAGTTATTAATATAGCTGCGATTGAAGCTTTGGAAACGCTAAGACGTGCTTGATGTTGTCACCCAACATTCTTGGTCGATTTAGCTCAAAGATCAGCGTCCCAAATGTTTAACGAAAAGTCTGTGGTTCGCGTCCCACAAGATCCAAATATTTTTTTCTAACCTTTGCATTTTTAATACGTTCTAATACTTTCTTACTATTTTAGTGGTATATACCATAATTTTTGATGTTATGTAAATATAAGTGCGCTCGTTTTGAGAACTGAATTGCCGGCCGTTGTGGCCGAGCGGTTCTAGGCGCTTCAGTCTGGAACCGCGCGACCGCTACGGTCGCAGGTTCGAATCCTGCTTCGAGCATGGATCTGTGTGATGTCCTAAGGTTAGTTACGTTTAAGTAGTTCTAAGTTCTAGGGGACTGATGACCTCAGATGTTAAGTCCCACAGTGCTCAGAGCCAGTTGAACCATTTGAATTTGAGGACTGAATTTGTTCGATTGGCTTAATCTATAGGACAGCTTGCAGTGCTTGCAGAAGGTATTTTGCCCTTCTTTTCTTTTGAGTTTTTTAATTTACATGTAAAGATTTTGCTATTGAACAGGAACAGTGATCAAGTAAAAATGAGCTTAGGGTTTTACTAAAAAGTGAAAATGATGAAATAATTTTTGTCTTATATGGAGAACTATTGTAAATTTGTATCGCGCAATTTTATGGAAGTTTTATACGCCGATTTCTTATTGACTGGACATGGTACTTTCCATTTTGCCTTGCAAGATGTCCATGGATATTGAAGTTTTCATTTATGTATACTACGGACAGAACAAAATGACTTCGTATGAACGAGGGAGAAAATGTGCGATTTAATAGAGCTAACCTAGGAATTTTACTCATGTCCATTTCGTCAACCGTGCGATTTACGAGCTACATACAGCCGACAACTGCCGCTGGAGCGCGTTGCGATCGTGTATGCCAGTTGGGGCACAAGAACCGCATACCCAGGTCGTATCGTTACTGAGCATTCAGCAGCAAGTTTAACTCGACACGCTCAACGTTGAGGTTCAAAACCATGGTCCGTTTGCAGACGACTTAAAAGTTCGGCAAGCTCGAAGACAAGCAGTGTAAAGTCTCGCCGCGTGCGGGCGGACATTATCTTGCTGAAATGTAAACTCAGGATGGCTTGCGATGAAGCGCAACAAGACAGGGAGTAGAGTATCGTTGACGTACCGCTGTGCTGTACGGATGCCGGGGATGACAAATAAAGAGGTCCCGCAATAAAATTAAATGGCACCCCAGACTATCACGCATGGTTGCCGGGTAGTATGGCGGGCGACACTGAGGTTGGTACCCCACCAATGTCTGCGGCGCCTCCAAACACGTCTTCGCTGGTCATCAGGACTCATTACTGAAGACAATTCTACTCCAGTCAATGACTTCCAGGCCGAAAGTGCCTAACACCACAGCAAACGGGCTTGTTTGTGTGCAGAGGTGAATGCTAGTCGGTGCGAGGGGCGCCTTGAGCTCAGCCCTCTCTTCGTGAGACGCCTATTAATGGTCTTTCTGGTCACTGAATACCAGCTGCACGTCGGATCGATCATAATGATGAATCTGGGGCTCTGAGTGCCTCTCTGACGATTGCTCGGTTCTGACGTTCTGTCGACTCTCTAGGTCGACCACTTCCTTCTTGACGCTGTATTCGGGCATGGTTCACCCATTCCTGCCAACATCTACATCTACATGGTAACTCTGCAATTCACACTTTACGTCCCTGGCAGAGAGTTCACTGAACCATTTTCATACTACTTCTCTACCGTTCCACTCTCGAATGGCGCGTGGGAAAAAGGAACACCTAAATCTTTCTGTTCGAGCTCTGATTCCTCTTATTTTATTATTATGATCATTTCTCCCTACGTAGGTGGATGTCAACAAAATATTTTCGCGTTCCGAAGAGAAAGTTGGTGATTCAAATTTCTTAAATAGATCTCGCCGAAAAGAAAACCGCCTTTACTTCGGTGACTGCCACCCCAACTCGCATATCATATCAGTGACACTCTCATCCCTATTGCGCGATAACACGAAACGGGCTGCTCCTCTTTGCACCCTTTCGATGTCCTCCGTCAATCCTACCTGGTAAGGATCCCACACCGCGCATCAATATTCCAGCAGAGGAGCGACAAGTGTAATGTAGGCTGTCTCTTTAATGGGTTTGTCGCATCTTCTAAGAGTTCTGCCAATAAAGCGCAGTCTTTGTTTCACCTTCCCCACAATATTATCTATGAGGTCTTTCCAATTTAAGTTGCTCGTAATTGTAATTCCTATGTATTTAGTCGAATTGACAGCCCTTAGATTTGTGCGATTTATAGTATACCCAAAATTTAGCGGATATTTTTAGTACCCATGTGGATGACCTCGCACTTTTTTTTGTTTAGTGCCAAATGCCACTTTTCGCACCATACAGAAATTCTCTCTAGATCATTTTGTAATTGGAATTGATCGTGTGATGATTTTGCTATACGGTAAATTACAGCGTCATCTGCAAACAATCTAAGGGGGCTGCTCAGATTATCACCTAGATCATTTATGTAAATCAGGAACAGCAGAGGGCCTATGACACTACCTTACGGAACGCCAGATATAGCTTCTGTTCTACTCGGTAATTTACCGTCTATCACTCCGAACTGTGACCTCTCTGAGAGGAAATCACGAATCCAGTCACAAAAAATGGTTCAAATGGCTCTGAGCACTATGGGACTCAACATCTTAGGTCATAAGTCCCCTAGAACTTAGAACTACTTAAACCTAACTAACCTAAGGACATCACACACACCCATGCCCGAGGCAGGATTCGAACCTGCGACCGTAGCAGTCCCGCGGTTCCGGACTGCAGCGCCGGAACCGCTAGACCACCGCAGCCGGCTCCAGTCACAAAACTGAGACGATACTCCATATGCACGCAATTTGATTAATAGTTGCTTGTGAGGAACAGTATCAAAAGCCTTCTGGAAATCTAGGAATACGGAATCGATCTGAGATCTCTTGTTGACAGCAGTCATTACTTCATGCGAATTAAGAGCTCTAGCTGTGTTCCACAAGAACGATATTTTCTGAATCCGTGTTGGTTATGTATCAGTAAGTCATTTTATTCAAGATGACTCATAATGTTCGTGTACCGTACATGCTCCAAATTTCTACTGCAAATTGAAGTCAGTGATATGGGTCTGTAATTCAATGGGTTACTCCTATTTCCTTTCTTGAATATTGGTGTGATCTGTGCTACTTTCCAGCCTTTAGGAACAGACCTTTCGTCAAGTGAGCGGTTGTATATGATTGCTAAGAAAGGCGCTATTGTGTCTGCATACTCTGAAAGGAACCTGACTGGTATACCATCTGGACCGGCAGACTTGCCTTTCTTAAGTGATTTGAGTTGTTTCGGAACACCTAAGATATCTACTTTTATGTCACTCATGCCAACAGCTGTTCTGGTTTCGAATTCTGGAATATTTACTTCATCTTATTTTGTGAAGGCATAACGGAAAACTGTATTTAGTAATACAATTGTGACATCGCTCCCATTCAAATGTCGAGCGATTCGCCGATCACACCAACTGGCTTCTTTGAGTCCAACTACACGCCCTCTCTCAAACGCTGCCATCTGCGTATATTCTTCACGTGCCTTTCTGCGAGGCATAGTTACTGTCCAAATGAGTATACGGAATAAAATTCGCAAAGGCATTATGCCCTCGTGTCAACATGTCCCCCTGTTCACTAACGTTGACAACTCCAGAGTGACATTGCGCTGCAGCACCACACATTCATACGTCGGTCAGCAAAATTTACAATTTAGCATTTTTCGTCGATACCTGCATCAATATCATTTGTGACCAATTTGCGTAACTCCTTCGTGGTGCATGTTTTTTTTTTCTTCTTTTCCTTAGTAGTATTTAAGCAGTGGTAGAATACAGGGAGCAAAACGACGCAGCTGAAAAGGGAGTAATACAAGGTCGTAGCCTATCTCCAAGGTTATTTAATATGTAAGCAGTAACAGAAACCAAGAAGGAATTTAAAAATGGGACTGAAGTACACGGAAAAGAAAAAAAAACAACTTCGCGGTTTGCGGTGATATTATAATTCTGTCAAGAGTTGGAAAAAGGGCTTGGGAGAGCAGTTTAACGAAAAGACGGCGTCGTCAAAAGAGGTTATAAGATGAACATTAGAAACATATCAAAAGTAATACAATACAGTTCAATTAAATGTGGATTTGCTCGCAGAATTAGATTAGGAAGTGATACTGAAAGCAGTAGTCGAGTTCTACTATTTTGGTAGCAAAGCAACAGACGATGGCTGAAAGAGGGAAGATAGAAAATGCAGCTTGGCAAGAAAATAATTTTTGAAAATGATGAGATTGTTACCATCGATTATGAATTCAAATGTTTGGGAAACTTTTCTGGAAGTATTAGTACGGAATATATTCGGTTAACTCCCCGAAACGTACACGATAAGCAGTTCAGATAAGAAGAAAGTTGAAGTTTTTGGAATATGGTGCTACAGAGGAATATTGAAAATTAGATGGGTAAAAATGGCTCAAATGGCTCTGAGCACTATGGGACTTAACTGCTGTAGTCATCAGTCCCCTAGAACTTAGAACTACTTAAACCTAACTAACCTAAGGACATCACACACATTCATGCCCGAGGCAGGATTCGAACCTGCGACCGTAGCGGTCGCGCAGTTCCAGACTGTAGCGCCTAGAACCGCTCGGCCACACAGGCCGGCATTAGATGGGTAGATAGAATAACTAGTGACGTAGTACTGAGTCTAAATGGAAAAAATTATGGTACAAATTGACTAAAAAAAAGGAGTGGTTGATATCAAGCATCTTGAGGCATCCAGTAATCGTTAATTTGGTACTGGAAGGCAAAGTGTGTGATTGAGAAAGGAGAGGGGGGACGAATTGTAGACGAAGACCAAAGTTCGAATACAGTAAGTATGGATGTACGTTGTAGTGGTTATGTAGAGATGAAGAAGCTTCCACAGGATACACCAGCCTAGAGAGCTACATCTAATCAGTCTCCGGCCTGAAGGCCTCAACAACATCATCTGCATTACCTAACAAATAGTTTAAATCTTACACAAAACAATTGTATCACAGGCAGTTGGCTGCATCTAGAGCAAATACGCCGTCACTAGTTTTGTGGAAACGTACAGAATTCTCCTGACGGTAAAGGAACATGCCCTCAAAAGATGTAGTTGATGTTTTTATACGAGAGGCGTTTAATAAGTAATGCAACACATTTCTTTTCTCGACCCATTTCGTCTGGGAATTTGTTTGTGACACCGCAGAAAATTCCCACTTCAGCCCCTATGGTTTCATGAAGTTCCCATAGGTGGCGGCACTAACGTAGCCTTCAAAATGGCGTCTGCAACGGAGGTGTGTTTCAAGCAGAGGGCTCTCACTGGCTGTGAGTTCCTTCTCGCGCGAAACTAGAGCATCGCATATATTCTTCGGCGCTTGCAGACTGTTTACGGAGACTTGAAATTTAACAAAAGCACGGTGAGTCGTTGGGCGAGGGGTCTCTCATCATCGCAAAAAGGGCGTGGAAACCTGTCCGGCCTCCCCAGTGCCGGCCGGGCGCACACAGCTGTGACTCCTACAATGTTCGAACGTGTGGACACTCTCAGTCGAGGATCACAATCAAACTCTTCGCTTTTCAACTGGATGTCTCTGTTGGCACTGCTGACACAAACGTCCACACGTTGGGGGTACTCAAAGGTGTGTGCGCGCGCTGGGTTCTTCACCGCGTAACAGAAGACTATAAAGAGCAACGAAGGGCCATCTGTGCGGAATTGCAAGCGCGAGGCTGATTGTGACAATTTTTAGTCGAACGTCATCACAGGCGATGAAACATGGGTTCATCACTTCGAATCGGAAACACAACAAACATGGAGTGAAACCACACCATCTCTCCTCCGAAGAAAAATTTCAAAGCGGCGCCAGCGGCCGGTAAAGTCCCGGCGAAGGTCGATCATTCATTCTCGGTAATTTACAGAATATTCATAAAAAAAATACAAGCTACCTGCATCAGTCGCACAATGACGAGGGGCATTTTTGTAAAGCTCAACGCTCCGATTACGTTTGTAATACGTGACCTGCACTGTTTTCAACGATATTTGTCTTCCAGCCGAAGCCTATGTTTACAGGGCTCCATCGACAGATCTGCGGCTTCTTGTGCCAATGTTGGAACAGTAACGGCGGTTTGTATCCGACCGGAAGAGACGATACTGCGGCTGCACAAACACACACTGAGACCAGTCACATCCTGAATGACGCGGTCTTCCGCCATGTTATCGCCGTCTGGCGTCCGGCTAAGGTATCCGCTGTTCCTGCTCCATGCGGTCACTGGAGTTCACGACGAGCAGCATCCGACTTCACAGACAAATATTCTGCATGTTAATCCCGAAAGAAGCACAGTAGGTAGGGATTAGGATCGATACAACCACATTTGCGCAAAACCTTGTTAATTAGAGACATTTTCGAAGAGATGGCTCAAGCGACTGTAGCGATAAAAAATGAAGCTTGAAATGTGGATACGATTCTGAAGAGCAGTCTGTGACCACTGTATGAAAGGTTGCTCAAAAAAATCCACATCATTAAATATAAAAAAGTTTATTTCGCGTTAATATTAATTTACTGTTTGATGACAAAGATATAAATAAAAACGTGTAGAAGAAACATATTGATGCGACTAGTATCAGATATTTGTTAATTTCAGTGAAGCTTCAACCTCAATTTCAGCACAATTTAATGCTTTCGAAGACCATACTTGTTGGTAATAGCGAAGTTAAGATTCCTCCAGAGACTCAAAAGTACCTTCATTCATTCATATTTATTTATCCATTAACAGGGTCGTTCTTCGCAGTCACGCTGCTGCAGTTGGTTGAGACTGTGATCCTTCTATATGTACGTAATCAGTCGTTTGTCTATATTATAGATATAGTTTTTCCTTGAATTTAAATTTATCCGCGTTATATGGATGATATTTGAAGGCGACGACTGTACTGGAAGGTTTATATTAAGTAGTATATACTGTAACAAACTCTTGTTACTAATATTTTATTACCACGATGCGTTTCGGCGGCATGCTCCCATCGTCGGGTCCATTTACAGTTACTTTAACACTATAATTAACATGAAGTGAGATTAGTTTCCCTTGCTGTGTATGCCAGTGAGCTTGTTTGTCGAAAAAGATGCTTGTTCAGGAAGATAAATATGTAATAGTGTGTACATTATGCGATGCAGATGATTAGTTTGTTAGCGCATTTACTTACATTTTTGTTGGTAATTTCGTTGTCTGCCACACAGAGCACAGTAACAAGTATTGTTTACATCAATCCAAAGGATCTTAAAAGCTAAGATAACTACTTTCTATTGCTAAAACAGTAGTATACAGTCAAGATGAAACATTTATATCTAGATGGTTCAAATGGTTCAAATGGCTCTGAGCACTATGGGACTCAACTTCGGAGGTCATTAGTCCCCTAGAACTTAGAACTAGTTAAACCTAACTAACCTAAGGACATCACAAACATCCATGCCCGAGGCAGGATTCGAACCTGCGACCGTAGCGGTCTTGCGGTTCCAGACTGCAGCGCCTTTAACCGCACGGCCACTTCGGCCGGCTATATCTAGATGCATTTATGTCATGGGAAAACTATAGAAATAAATAAATTTCTCTTTACCAACCACTTATCTAATATTTGTCGAGACATAAATACATCTAGATATAAATTTTTTTATGTCCATTGTATACTACCGTTTTAGCAATAGAAACGAGTTTATCTGAGTTTTAAGACTCTCTAGACTGATGTGAACAAATGATTGTAAAAGTGTTAAGGTGTGATGTACTTGCTACTGTGCTCTATGTACCAAACAACGATTTTACCAACAAAATGTAAGTAAATGCTCTAACAAAATGACTAACCATGCTTATCACATAATTTACACACTATAACGTATATATCTTCCCGAACAGGCGTCTTTTTCGGCACATAACCTCACTGGCACACACAGCAAAGGAAACGGAGCTCACTTCATTATTAATTACAATGTCGAAATAACTGTAAATGCACCTGACGATGACACCATGCTGCCGAAACGTGTTCATAAAATATTAGTAAAAAAATAGAAATAGTTTTCGTGCCCTACAAAAATATATCGCAAATTATTTGCTGCTTGTAAGGAGACATTTGTCATTTTGTGTGTTGTGATTATAAATGTGCCTTAAATTTTGGCTATTTGAAAAAAAAAAAAGAAAGGTTTCAAAGACGGACATATTTCCATATTAAAGGCTCGCGATGATGGAGGTACTCTTACTGCAATTATTTTCTGTTATTCATCGCATATGCACCTTATTATCATTTCGACGTTACAGATCATTCCTTCCCACTGCTCGATATCTAGCCGTTTTTTTTTTCCCCGCGTAGACGTCACACACGACCGGGTACATAGGTATTATGTGGAATAATAAATTGTGTCGCGGATACTTTGTGATCTGTACAAAAAATAACTTATGATAGGATATCGATCAGTAGGAAGACTTGGTCTGTAACGCCCAATCGGTAATCATAGAAACGCTAGTTTGAGGTCAGTGATACAAAATAACTGTAGCAAAGATTATACATAGAAGGAGAGACAGCATTGGTCGTATTTTTTTGTTTTATTAACCGCAAAATCGATTTTCGGTCACTTAGTGACCATCCTCAGTGCTAGAACTTAAAAATTTTCACATAACGATCAGAGAGTATAAAACAGAAAATCACAACTACATCTGCATACGAACATAACAGTTGGTAGGAACATACCTGTAATATATAATTTAAATTGGTAGGCACTGGTGTCAACAAGCTTAGAGCGATCACATAAACTGAGAACTGCTACTATAAGTTATGTAAAATCAAATTATTTTATTAATATTTAAAACCAGTTGCTTGGCAATTTTATTACTGTTTTATCAACCTGTGAATGTACGTATGGGTTCTGACCCAGTGCTTATGCGGAAGCGTACAACCAGTGATGGGACGAATGATATGTACATTATCACGTCGTTAAATATGATAACAAAATTGTTACTCTACACCCTCAAACCTTATTCGTTGTTGTAATGAATATTGTTTAATGGCATTTGAATTGTTACTTAATGGCATTTTCGTACTATTACTATTTTTTATATATCTGACTTCTCAGTTTTAAAGTAATATTTACGTAAATCATGAACGATATACTTCTAACTTCCCACGCCAAATGGTGGGTGCTTTGTTTTACAGCCGGCCGAAGTGGCCGTGCGGTTAAAGGCGCTGCAGTCTGGAACCGCAAGACCGCTGCGGTCGCGGGTTCGAATCCTGCCTCGGGCATGGATGTTTGTGATGTCCTTAGGTTAGTTAGGTTTAACTAGTTCTAAGTTCTAGGGGACTAATGACCTCAGAAGTTGAGTCCCATAGTGCTCAGAGCCATTTGAACCATTTTTTGTTTTACAGTAAGCAACCGTGTATATTTGATGTCATGTATGTATGGGTTCTGACCCAGTGCTTATGCGGAAGCCTATAACCACTGTTATAACAATGCTAGCTTGTCCAAAGGGACAAACGAGACGTACATCAGCATGTCGGTTAAATATGATAACAAAATTGTTTATCCACACCTACCAACTTTTTTGTAATGAACATTGTGTTACACAGCATTTTAATTATTACGTAATGGCAGTTTCGTACCATTACTATTTTTTATATATTTGACTCCTTAGTCTTAACGTAACATCTTACGTATTTCACGAACGTTGTACTTCTGATTTCCCACGCCAGATGGTGGGTATTATGTTTTTTAAAAAACCTGTGTTATACTCATTTCATGTTATTCATATATTATTCTTTTTTATTATCTTTTTTTCTCTTTTGCCTGTCCTGCACTCTGAGAACTTATTATCGATCTGTTTTATAAGTTTGCTTTTTAAAAACAATACGCCAATGTATTTTAGATGTTTCCTTCCCCCTTCGTCTGCTATGTGTTTTACGTACATTTTAAATTTGAATTACTTCATGATTCACAAATGCACGAGAGTTATTTAGTGTTAATATCTCGCAAAACCAGTAATATTAAGTCTTCACGTGACACATGTCACATATAGGGCGTTCCAAGCCCTGTCACACCGAGGTCTGCTGAACAGGTGCATGTAAACAGCGGCCTCAGTTCTCAGTTTATGTGATCGCTCTAACAAGGGGAGGCCGCCAATTGTGAAATTCAGATTCGATTCATACTGCGCATAGTAAAAGCTCATGGCCAGAGGTGTAATGTGCCAAAGTACCAAGATGCACTTCTCAGCCGTTGCCGAGAAAATCGGCAGTTAAAAGAAACCGTTGCGGTGAAAAGTTGCGCTAGGGGCCGCATCTACCTTCTTTCGAAGTTAGCAGGCAACTACGCTGTTATAAGGCGGCTCGTTTTGGCCCATTCAACATCTGTCCTTCAAGTGTAACGAGCGAGTAACGAAGTTTATATTTCATACCTGTCACAGCAAATTTGTGTTGGTGGGGTCTCTATTCTAATTGGAACGTTTGACTTACCCTATACGTATTCGTTTCGGAATATCGTTTCTACGTCTTCCGTTAACTATACGTGGTTAACATTATGAAGACAATTAATAACAATTGTGAAATACAACATTGTTTGCGGAAAACATAATGATGTTCGAAGTCGCCAGTTTTTACACAACAAACGACTTTCAACAACTTATTATATGCATAACTGTTGCAACTGATTGTCGGGAATTTTATATATATATATATATATATATATATATATATATATATATATTTGAATTACAAAAAACAGATACTAAAAAAAAGTTGCATGGCGCGAGATTTGGTTCGGCGACCTTCGGATTACGAACCCGAGCGCTTACCGCTGCACCACGACGCTGTAGAAAATTATTAATCGTAGAGAGTATTTCACCGCAACGGTTTCTTTTAACTGTCGATTTTCTCAACAACGGCTGAGAAGTGCATCTTGGTGCTTTGCCACATTACACCTCTGGCCATGAGCTTTTATTATGCGCAGTATGAATCGAATCTGAATTTCGCAATTGGCGGCCTCTCCTTGTAAGCTTGTTGACACCAGTGCCTACCAATTTAAATTATATATTACAGGTATGTTCCTACCAACTGTTATGTTCGTATGCAGATGTAGTTGTGATTTTCTGTTTTATACTCTCTGATCGTTATGTGAAAATTTTTAACTTCTAGCACTGAGGATGGTCACTAAGTGACCGAAAATCGATTTTGCGGTTAATAAAACAAAAAAATACGACCAATGCTGTCTCTCCTTCTAAGTATATCCATTATCTGGTCGTGGTGCACAGGACACTCCATGGAGTTGCCAATCAATAAAGATTATACAATCATCGTCTCCGAACTGCTCCTCTGCTGTACGCAATACACAATAGGTATTATCCACACATAAACACTTCCATCGGATTGCCACAGATTACAGCCTGATTCATCAACCCAAGTCATTTGTTTTCAGTAGTCCACTCTTTTGTGTCGCTCTTTACACTTCCTCAAGCGTCAGTTCGCACTGTCTACAGAAATAAGCAAGTATATACACGAATATGGTATCTGTTCTTTCGGACATCGGTGACCATGCAGCTCGTTAGAATGAAATTACTATGAAATGACAACCCTTAGCTGCTTACTTACAGGCGTTGATATATGTCAACGGGGACAGATGAAAATGTATGCCCCGAACGGGACTCGAACCCGGGATATCCTGCTCACATGGCAGACGCTCTATCCATCTAAGACACAGAGGATAGTGCGACTGCAGGGATTTTTCTCTGGCACGCCTTCCGCGAGACCCACATTCTCTCAACGTATTGTCTCGCACTACGAATCCCTGCAGTCGCACTATCCTGTGTGTCCTCGGTGGCTCAGATGGATAGAGCGTCTGCCATGTAAGCAGGAGATCCCGGGTTCGAGTCCCGGTCGGGGCACACGTTTTCATCTCTCCCCGTTGACATACGTCAACGCCTGTAAGCATCTAAGAATTATCGTTTCATAGTAAATATGCAAGTGTTGAGGAGGTGCTCAACCACTCTGCCCCATTCTTTTAACTCCCTATGCTCAGTCATTGTGCTAGCTGGGCTGCTGGTAGTACTATTGGAACTCATGAGTGATTTCTTCCGCTCATTTCCTGCGATTTTTTACACCACTCTCCATAGTATTCGACGGTCACTGTGGGGCAGCACAATCATGAACAGGACTGCGTGGAGTGTCCAGAAGCTCTTACTGATTAAAAAGAAGACAGGCGCTACACTGTAAGGCATCAGATGTTTTATATTCGTGCCTGACTAACGTAATGCTCTTAATTGCGCCAGCCCAAAACAATTGTTTGAATTTATTGTAACATTGATTGATTTTCAGTTAAAGGTAGGACAGGTAGATCTTACGAAGCGCTGCGAATGTAATGTTTTTTAGGAATATATTCAAGATTTATTTGTTCAGAATTCATTGGCTTCCTTTTACGCGACGGGAGTATTTTAGTGATGGATAGTGATCTAATTTTGTATTCATTACATTATAGTTCAGTTAAACTTTCGTTTTAAAGCGTGCTTTTTTTAGCGAGTGATAATTATTCTCTGATTGTGCTGTTTATTCTTTGAAAGTGATATTCGCCTGGAGCGGCGGAACTTTTGCCATTTTAGGAATTACGTGAGGTTAGGCAGCCAGATGTAAATTCAGAGTCCCAAGAAGACTATAAGTATTTATTCGTTGCGCATAATCGAGGATGTTGGTGTTAGGTTCCTTTTATGATAGACGCTTCACACGAGCCAGAACTGTAAGAAATAGATTGTTACTGAATTTTAGCGCACATTAACGGGACGTTTGGACAGTTATTAGCTAACCCAGTCTTTCAGATGATTAAATACGAGAACCGTCGTAACTTTACGAAAAGAGCTACGGGTCATCTATACTTTTATTTTGCTACCCATCCATTCGGTGTCTTCAATTGCCTTCAAAAATGAATTAATTGTTCATTTTCTTTTCGACGCCTTGATTATAAATCTCTGTAGTGTTATTTGAGACCTGCTTTCAAACACGTCCCGTTATGTTTCCCCATTCGTCGCTGACGGAGAAAAACAGTACAATCCTGTTAGTAAATCGAGGGTGATTTAGGTATGTTCCATTACCACGAATTTCTTCTTCTTTCTCTAGTTTTACGGAACCGAAAAACCTCAAACGTTCAAATGGCGAGAGGGACCGCGCAGTTAGTGACTGGTGCCAATAAGCGAGCAGCCACTCCGCGCGGCCGAAAAACTCCTCTGTGGCTGTTGAGAACAGTTTTGGTGATATTAAATTTCCTAAATAAATATAAAACTCTAAGACCGACTGCTGACAGATCAGAAGTGCTGACATGTCGTACTATATACAGGGTGTTACAAAAAGGTACGGCCAAACATTCAGGAAACATTCCTCACACACAAAGAAAGAAAATGTTATGTGGACATGTGTCCGGAAACGTTTACTTTCCATGTTAGAGCTCATTTTATTACTTCTCTTCAAATCACATTAATCATGGAATGGAAACACACAGCAACAGAACGTACCAGCGTGACTTCAAACACTTTGTTACAGGAAATGTTCAAAATGTCCTCCGTTAGCGAGGATACATGCATCCACCCTCCGTCGCATGGAATCCCTGATGCGCTGATGCAGCCCTGGAGAATGGCGTATTGTATCACAGCCGTCCACAATACGAGCACGAAGAGTCTCTACATTTGGTACCGGGGTTGCGTAGACAAGAGCTTTCAAATGCCCCTATAAATGAAAGTCAAGAGGGTTGAGGTCAGGAGAGCGTGGAGGCCACGGAATTGGTCCGCCTCTACCAAACCAGCGGGCACCGAATCTGATGTTGAGAAGCGTCCGAACACTTCGACTGAAATGTGCAGGAGCTCCATCGTGCATGAACCACATGTTGTGTCGTACTTGTAAAGGCACATGTTCTAGCAGCACAGGTAGAGTATCCCGTATGAAATCATGGTGGTGAATCGAGGAAGTACAGTACATACTGACGAAACTAAAATGAGCTCTAACATGGAAATTAAGCATTTCCGGACACATGTCCACGTAACATCTTTTCTTTATTTGTGTGTGAGGAATGTTTCCTGAAAGTTTGGCCGTACCTTTTTGTAACACCCTGTATATTTCGTATGTCGTACTATACATGTCGTACTATACATGTCTTACTACACAGGTCGTACTATACATATTTCACAATATTACTCGCAACAGTTTTCGAACGTTGGACCGTGGAATGTTCGGCTGTCATGACACACCTCGTCCACTGGTTGAATATCGTACATTGTGTCCAGCATTCTGTTGCGGTAACAGTAAGTTTTTGCGCTCCCAGGAGCAGTTCCCAGATAGTCAGTTAATTCGAACCTCCGAATCATATTCTTCAACCCCGGTGCAGAAAGAGGACCTCTCCGTATTCCTTCAATGCGTCGAAACCCGCGAAAAGCAGCAGCACTATTGCTACTGTTTTGATAAAACTGGTTTACGAGTAAAGCCCTGCTCGCCTTTTCCAGACTGACACTGTTTTTAACTGAAGCTTGTGTTTCAACCCTGCGTCGCCCTGCTAGTGCCGGCGCCTAACGGCAAGTTATGACACGAACACTACTGCCTACAGAAATCCCGCAGCTCACAGTCTGAATACCATTCCTATAAAGGTTAATATCCATACGGTAAATAGCTATGCGTCGACAATGTCTCAAGTACGAACGTTTAATTACAACCATCATGTATGTACGACACCTACGACCTTGCCGCAGTGGTACCACCAGTTCCCGTCATATTTTTAAAGAAAGGCGCTCTCGGGCTTGGCTAGCACTTGGATAAATGACCGTCCAGTCTGCCGAGCGCTCTTACCAGGAGGTGTGCACTCAGCCCTTGTGCGGCAAATTGAGAAGCTACTAGGCTGAGAACTAGCCATTCCGGTCTCGTGAACTGACAGCGGTCGGGAAAGCGGTGTGGTGACCACATGCCCCTCCAACCAACGACGCCTATAGAGTGAGGATGACACGGCGGCTGGTCGGTACCGTTGAACCTTCCGAGGCCTGTTCTGTTTGGATGGAACTTTTTTTAGCTTGTATGCGCGACGACCCTAAGCTAATTTTGTGTGTATTTTTTCGGCGATGCCTCCGTGCCTTCATTATATTACGACGTATTTTAAAACAGGTATGGCTCGTTTAATTTTAAGTTCATGTTCTCCTCAGGTATTAAAGTAATAGTTTTCATTTCGGCGTTTTTTATTGTTTTGAGATGTAGACTGCCCACCAGTTGTATTTGGTTTTGCCATATTTTGCTGCAGATCTGAAGACGGTCATCGCTGACTGAAAAAGGTAGTCTAAGGATCGAACAATATTTTGACCATAGGCAAATCTACGTTTCTAGCATTTGTAGACTTAGAGAAAGCTTTTGACTGGAATACTCTCTTTCAAATTCTGAAGGTGGCAGGGGTAAAATACAGGGAGCGAAAGGCTATTTACAATTTGTACAGAAACCAGATGGCAGTTATAACAGTCGAGGGACATGAGAGGGAAGCAGTGGTTGGGAAGGGAGTGAGACAAGGTTGTAGCCTCTCCGTGACGTTGTTCAATCTGTATATTGAGCAGGCAGTAAAGGAAACAAAAGAAAAATTCGGAGTAGGTATTAAAATCCATGGAGAAGAAATAAAAACTTCAAGGTTCGCCGACGACATTGTAATTCTGTCAGAGACAGCAAAGAACTTGGAAGAGCAGTTGAACGGATTGGACAGTGTCTTGAAAGGAGGATATAAGATGAACATAAAAAAAAGCAAAACGAGGATAATGGAATGTAGTCGAATTAAGTCTGGTGATGCTGAGGGAATTAGATTAGGAAATGAGACACTTAAAGTAGTAAAGGAGTTTTGCTATTTGGGGAGCAAAATAACTGATGATGGCCGAAGTAGAGAGGATATAAAACGTAGACTGGCAATGGCAAGGAAATCGTTTCTGAAGAAGAGAAATTTGTTAAAATCGAGTATAGATTTAAGTGTCAGGAAGTCGTTTCTGAAAGTATTTGTATGGAGTGTAGCCTTGTATGGAAGTGAAACATGGACGATAAATAGTTTGGACAAGAAGAGAATAGAAGCTTTCAAAATGTGGTGCTACAGAAGGATGCTAAAGATTAGATGGGTAGATCACACAACTAATGAGGAGGTATTGAATAGAATTGGGGAGAAGAGGAGTTTGTGGTACAACTTGACTAGAAGAAGGGATCGGTTGGTAGGACATGGTCTGAGGCATCAAGGGATCACCAATTTAGTACTGGAGGGCAGCGTGGAAGCTAAAAATCGTACAGGGAGACCAAGAGATAAATACACTAAGCAGATTCAGAAGGATGTAGGCTGCAGTACGTACTGGGAGATGAAGAAGCTTGCACAGGATAGAGTGGCATGGACAGCTGCATCAAACCAGTCTCAGGACTGAAGACCACAACAACAACAACAACAACAACAACACGGAAGTAAAAGAAATTTATTCTACACTTTCTGGATCATGTAAGGTACCTTCTATGTGAGGAAGACATTGTTACCAGTTTTAATAAATTATTGTCCCTTATTCATGTATTCACGATAGTTAGGAAGAACTGTAGTCCGTAGCCGGCCATGAGTCTGAGAGCAGTTCCCACGCTGGCTGGCTAAGTGACGAAGCGACCATATGTCGCGCGTAGTGGGGTGGGGCTCGGCGCTGGACAGTAGCAACAAGCGTTAGCCTGGGAAATATACATGACCGGAAGTACCGCCACCTTTTGTTTATTTAAATTTAATAATTAAAGTCATTTATGACAACATGAATACTAGGAGGAACCTCTGTATGTTTAAAACTATTTATCATAATTTTGTCTCGTTAAAATTCACACCTGTTCATTAACAAATGAATATCTTAGTAATTACGAACTTGATCGGAAATTCACGAACTATGACAAAAATTGTAAGAGATACGGACTGCGCGCCAAAGTCGGCAGTCGGCGTTAAGAGCTCTTCCGGTCTTGTTCGATGGTAGCCATGCTCTCGGTTACGAGTAGTTTGTGACACAAGTGTTTCATTATTGATCTAATAGGAATAAAAGTGGTATTACGGTATTCTGAATGTTAATTTCGAGTAAATAGATACCCCAACGTTGATTGACAGCAATTTCAGATAATTAGCTTCCACCGACAGAGACATCCAATGCGCCAATGAAGAATCTGCACGGGACGACATTTACGAGAGCTGCACCGCGCACAGGTAGGAGGAAATCCGACGACACGACCCACCAAGGCGGATCAAGGAAGGTCCGACTTACACTCGCAAATGCCGGGTGGAAATGCCGACCAGTCATACTGTACTCCACATATACCACCCTCTACTAACTAGCGGCTAAGCTGAGTAATAACAGTATCAGTTTAGAAGCGAGGGGATCTTGCAATCACTGTTTTTGCTTGTGAAAATCAAACCGAAGGACCATCACAAAATCGGTTGACTTGGCACAACTGCCGCAGAATACTCGACGTGGGACGGCTCTGTAAAGCCAGTAACGTGTTCAGAACAGACGAGAATAGAGATGAGCAAACTGAAACACGTAACTGTTTCGAAACAAATGAAACAGTACAATGAAATCTTTCGATACGCTGTTTCGAAACATTGATACAGTTTGTGTTTTGTTAGCTAATAAACCTACACATTTTATCATCTTGACTGTCTACTGTATAAGTATGTCCATATAAAAACAAATGAGGTGCGAGAGCGCTAATCATATCGCAGAAAGTATGAAACTATCACTTAGGCGTCTTGGCAGTTTCCTATTTCCTGCAGCAAATGCGGTCGGGTGACTTTCATACTTTTCAATTGGCTGAGGACAGACATAGCCTAAGACAGAAGAACCACCACGAACGGAACTGGAGGTGGTAGCAAACTGCAGAAACAACGGATATGCTACTGGGATTCCCACATTCCGTTAGTATGGGTAATATACCCATCCTGCTTATTTCCATGCACACAAAGGGAATCATTGTGGATAATAGGCACAGTGACTATAGTCTCACAAATAATGCCAACTAATTCGAATAAATAACAAAATATAACAGAAAAAAATTTTGTCTTGCAAGATGTTTCGAACCGTTACTATAAATTCACCATGTTTGCCAGCCCTTCCCGTTCACCATTACACTATCAGTGATATGTCAAACAGATTGCTTGCAATTATACCTACATCAAATTTATGTATATGTCTAATAACTGTCACTCTACGCCTTTTTTTATTCGAAATGTTGTAGGCTTACTTGCGTCTCTTAATATGATTACTGTACATGAACAGAGAAGCGTATGTTATAAAAAAAGTGTAATTTAACTGCATGATTTTCATATTTATTATTTTGAATGTTAAAAGTATGCGTTGTTTTATAGTTTGGTTAGTGTTTATAAAGCAGATGTTACGCCATTTCGGAATAGGACAGTCTGCCAGAAACTGACATGCTATTGCTTGTCAAAAAGATTTCGACACTCTTGAAAGTGCTTCACGAAGTGGTATGTTGTGTTTCAGTACCTGTGCCGAGCCCGAATCTCGCCCGACACAGAGCGGAATGAAACATCACTGTTTCGATACAATTAGTCCGTTCCAAGCACAGGTGGACTGAAACAGCCTTATTTTGAAACGATACAGTTTCTGCATCTGGCTCGAGATCGAATCTGGTCCGGTTATCCGAGACAGGGGTGGAATGAAACATCACTGTTTGGAATCAGTGAACCACAGCCGTTCCGAAACACTGAAACAGTTGCACGTATCGATACACAGTATCGAAACATAGAAACAGTGGCCAAGTCTAGACGAGAGTTTCGCAGAAGAAGCCAGAGGAGCGCACTCGCGGCAGCGGGCTACCGGTGGCGGCAGCTGGACGGTCAAGGGGACGCAGTGCCGCGCCGGCCGTGCCAGCAGTGCTCGGCCTGAGCTGCGCCGTGCTCTATTCTGTTCTGCACGGCACGGCACGGCACGGCACGCCTGGGTGTTGACCCGCCCCCGCGCCGCCCACGCGGTGCATTGTCCTTGCGCCCGGCGCGCACCTGTCGCGACGCGGCCCGCCGCCGACAGCTGGAGGAGCAACAGCGGCGGCGGCGCCTCGGCCATGTTTACTGTGCCAATCTTCACCTTGTAATATCATATAAACACTGCTCCTCTTTGACTGTGTCTAATAAAACGCACATTTGCTCCCTTGCCCACATCCTAACCACGTTTTCCTGTCTTCAGTATACTAGTAAATTATAGGCCCATATCGTTAACGTCGATATGCAGCAGGATTTTAGAACATATATTGTGTTCGAACGTAATGAATTGCCTCGAAGAAAACGGTCTACTGACATACAGTCAACATGGGTTAAGAAAACATCGTTCTTGTGAAACACAACTAGCTCTTTATTCACATTAAGTGTTGAGTGCTATTGACAAGGGATTTCAGATCTAATCCGTATTTCTGGATTTCCGGAAGGCTTATGACACTGTACCACACAAGCGGCTCGTACTGAAATTGCGTGCTTACGGAATATCGTCTCAGTTATGTGACTGGGTCTGTGATTTTCTGTCAGAGAGGTCACAGTTCGTAGTAACTGACGGAAAGTCATCAAGTAAAACAGAAGTGATTTCAGGCGTTCCCCAAGGTAGTGTTATAGGCCCTTTGCTGTTCCTTATCTATATAAACGATTTGGGAGACAACGTGAGCAGCCGTCTTCGGTTGTTAGCAGATGACGCTGTCGTTTATCGACTAATAAAGTCATCAAGAGATCAAAACAAACTGCAAAACGATTTAGAAGAAATATCGAAATGGTGCGTAAAGTGGCAGTTGACTTTAAATAACGAAAAGTATGAGGTCATCCACATGAGTGGTAAAAAGAACGCCTTAAACTTCGGTTACACGATAAATCAGTCTAATCTAAAAGCCGTAAATTCAACTAAATACCTAGGAATTACAATTACGAACAATTTAAATTGGAAGGAACACATAGAAAATGTTGTGGGGAAGGCTAACCAAAGACTGCGTTTTATTGGCAGGACAATTGGAAAGTGTAATCGACCTACTAAGGAGACTGCCTACACTACGCTTGTCCGTCCTCTTTTTAGAATACTGCTGCGAGGTGTGTGATCCTTACCAGATAGGACTGACAGAGTACATCGAAAAAGTTCAAAGAAAGGCACCACGTTTTATATTATCGCGAAATATGGGAGACAGTGTCACAGAAATGATACAGGATTTGGGATGGACATCATTAAAAGAAAGGCGTTTTTCGTTGCGACGGAATCTCACGAAATTCCAATCACCAACTTCCTCCTCCGAATGCGAAAATATTTTGTTGACACCGACTTACATAGGGAGGAACGATCACCACGATAAAATAAGGGAAATCAGAACCCGTACGGAAAGATATAGGTGTTCATTCTTCCCGCGCTCTACACGAGATTGGAATAATAGAGAATTGTGAAGGTTGTTCGATGAACTCTCTGCCAGGCATTTAAATGTGAGTTGGCCGGCCGGAGTGGCCGTGCGGTTATAGGCGCTACAGTCTGGAGCCGAGCGACCGCTCCGGTCGCAGGTTCGAATCCTGCCTCGGTCATGGATGTGTGTGACGTCCTTAGGTTAGTTAGGTTTAATTAGTTCTAAGTTCTAGGCGACTGATGACTACAGAAGTTAAGTCGCATAGTGCTCAGAGCCATTTAAACCATTTTTTTTTTTTTTTAATGTGAGTTGCAGAGTATCCATGTACATGAAGATGTACTGTGTTGCATTTCGACGGATCAGCCAGTTACGCAGACAGTAATCTTGCGATTCATTCGTCCACGTTCGCCCAAACGTTAACAAAATCAAACAGACTCGCTCCAGATCGGAGTTGTGTGACCGATTGAGTGATCTAAAGAGAATGAAGAATGAATGTTGCCGATGCAACAATGAAGGTAACGTAGGTGCTGTGGGATCCAATAAATGTAAAGCAAATATCATAATCAAAAAGTAACGTGCCTGGTAGAAAGCCGTCGAACCACTCAAAGGACCAACTGGGAACGTGAGAAAGACACTAAATTCATTGCATGCTTCCATCAGGCGGTAACGGAGTGTATAAGCGTAAGATTCGTACTTCCTTTTATTTCACAGGAACAGCACAATAAATTTCCTTGAAAGTAAACAGGTACAAATACTTATACATCAACAAGTTTATTTGCGTGGCATCATCCGCAGCAAGCAAAGAAATTTTCGTTCTGTACATAAAAACCGCTATTCTTACTGCAATGTACTTTATTTCTTCCAGACGCCTTTCGCCTTTTACTTTCAGGCATCTTCAGTAGATTTTACAATGATACGGTTTTTCTATTTTGTCAAAAACTGACATCAGGAGCTCGTGGCTGTGTACAAAATATAGGTTGACCCTTACATAGAAGTTAACAGCAACCAGACACTTTTTACAATGATATTTATTTATTTATTTCTTTATTTAAACAGCGCCGTTACCGGTTTCGAAGCGACAGATTTATCTTCAGACGAATAGTTCAATTTAAGATACAATTTTACATTACAAAGCTAATCTAAACTTGTATCTTAACGTGAACTAGCCGTCTGAAATAAACCCGTGGTTCGAAACAGGTGACGGCGTTATATAAGTAAATAATTAGCATTTTAAAAATTGGCGGGTTACTGTTATCTTCTATCAAAGAATCAATCTATATGATACGGTTTTGTTTGATATGTGATATTTGTAGATGATAAAAGAGTTCACGTTTCGTTTTTTACGTAAATAATTGATTACATACAGTTCGCGTTTTTGTTTCGCATCTGCGTTTCCTCTCACTGATCACATGGTGGAGGTCGTACTATAATTTTTCTTACAAAACATTAGCACGTTTCCATGTTACGAACTTTTTCTTCACAATTTTCACATTGTTCGCTCTTACTGCTGTGGATGACTATTAGTCTTCTATTAGTACTTGTAGATATTGTACCGAAAATTGTGATTTAAGGTCGTAAATATTGTGTACGAACTTTATGTCTCATCCTGTTTGGTTTGTTTACGCACATGTTGCCAACCTAACGAAGTACATGCTTTCCGAACCCCCCCACACACACAGACACCTAATAATCCATACACATATTCTCTCTCTCTCTCTCTCTCTCTCTCTCTCACACACACACACACACACACACACACATATACACGAGTGGTCTAAGGCGCTGCAGTCATAGACTGTGTGGCTGGTCCCGGCGTAGGTTCGAGTCCTCCCTCGGGCATGGGTGTGTGTGTTTCTCCTTAGGGTAATTTAGGTTAAGTAGTGTGTAAGCTTAGGGACTGATGACCTTAGCAGTTAAGTCCCATAAGATTTCACACACATTACATTACATTACACACACAAACACACACACACACACAAACACACACACACAGATGCAAACATAATAGAAATGAATAGACGTTAGTTTTCAGCATATGCTTCGTTATATTGACAACATGTACGCAATCAAACCAAACAGGATGAGACATAAAGTGAACACACAATAGTTACGACTTTAATTCACAATTTTCGGTAAAACACCAACTACTGACAGAAGAATGATAGCGTTCCACAGCAGTGAAGGAAAACAACCTGAAATTTGTGAAGAAAAAAGTTCGTATCGTGAAACATCCTTACGTTTCGTAATAACTGCGACCTTCAGCCTGTAATCAGATGAGAGGAAACACCGATGCGAAGCAAACACGCGAAGAACTTTATGTAATCATTTATTTACGCAAAAAACGAGACGTGATCGGTATTATAACCTACAAATACCGCACATAAAGAAAAATTATTCATTCTAGATTCCACTGAAGAAGCCCTAAAGTAAAAAGCGAAACGCGTCTGGAAGAAATAAAATACATTACACCAAGAAAAGGCGGTTTTTATTTACGAAACATGTTTATCTACCACTCTGATTAAAATTCTAAATATAGCAAAGACGTAATTATTCTCGTTGCTTACGTTCGCATTAGGTTTAATTACACAGCTGCTGTCGCTTTAGAGTGAAAATCGTTTTCGGCAATCACGCCATCTGCCGACTAACGAATTATATAGTAGATTTTATCAAGTAGCTATGTGACAGGCTGAACGTATATTTCGCATCTCATTAATCGCACTTTATCAACGCTATCTTCCTTAAACGTACTTTGATAAAAATCCGTGAAGTGCTTTGCATATTTCGGCAACTATCTGAGGTAACAGCAATGAGAAGTCAGTGAAAAGAATCAACCCACATTATGTCCAAAAGTTTGGAGTAATGCCACGGAAGGCAGGAACTGCAAATCTGTGTTAAATGTCTTACCTCCAAGCGTTCCACGCTTATGTACAAATTCACATGAAAACAATAATGCAGCCTTCGTAGGGTATTTTGTGTTGTCTCCGTTCCTTTCATCGTAAACGCTTTTCCAAAGGCACAAGCGAATAACAGTGAACACTGGCGAATTGTCTGCGAATGCTCATTCGCTTATGTTCGCTTCAATACGCTCCGGTGTAAATGAGGCTTAAGCTAATGCGTCAACCTATATTATTCGGGAAGATCAATAATAATGGCTATTCTCGGGTGGGGGGGGGGGGGGGGAGGGCGGCGGCATATAAGCGTTTCCTCTGTTCTTAATTGTTTGAGTGACACACCTGGCTTGAAACCGCCTAGAATAGAAACAGTAGGGGTCAGGTAAATCAACAAATCGTTTCTTGTGTATAAGTGTCATTTTCTCTCGGCTACTCCCCGCCAATTTCAGAGCACTTGCCGTCCATCAATGCAGATTTGGTGCTGTTGATTGAGGCTGTGTCTAGCCGCCTTTAATGACACGGCAAGCATTTAAAAGAATAGCATATTCGCACTTGTTTTCATCTTCTGCCTGTCTGTTCGAGTGTGTAATTAGTTTCACAAATAATAATTTTCTGGAGAAAAGGCCATGTAATAATACCTAATGATCGACCCTACACTCGTCTCATTAGCTCAGCTTCAGAAGGATGGGAAAGGAAATTAGGTTTATCCTTTCAAAGGAACCGTCCCGGGATTTGCCGTAAGCATTGAGGAAAGCTACGTAAAACTAAAATCTTTATGGCCCGACGCGGATCTGACCGTCGTCCTCCACTCTTTTAGGTACTACGCCACGTCATTCGTTCACACATACAAGAAAAAAAGGAGTTAAAATAAGACCTTAATACATATACTGCACATATGACTAACACAATACTGGGTTAACCCAAAAGTGGTTCTATGAAAAACCACGTATCAAAATCTCTTATTTTTATCGTCATTTTTTCAGTTTTCCGTCGATCCTTAGCTGCTTCAGAATTCATGGAGGTAAGCTCCGTCTTTACACCTAAATGAAAGAAATTTTGTTTTTTGCCAAACGGGTTTCACTTCTTTAATCTATGAAGCATCTTCACTGGCCTGTAATATACACTGAACCGCCGAAGAGACTGGTATAGGCATGCGTATTCAGGTACAGAGATATGTAAACAGGCAGAATACGGCGCAGCGGCCGCCAGTGCCGATATAAGACGACACCTGTCTGGTGTAGCTGGTAGATCGGTTACTGCTACTACAACGGCAGGTTATCAAGATTTGAGTGAGTTTGAACGTGGTGTTATCGTCGGTGCACGAGCGATAGGACACAGCATCTCCGAGGTAGCGACGAAGTGGGGATTTCGCGTGCGGCCATTTCACGAGTGGACCTTGAATATCGGGAATCCGGTAAAACTTCAGATCTACGACATTGCTGCCGCCGGAAAAATATGCTACAAGAACAGCACCAACGACAACTGAAGAGAATCGTTCAACATGACTGAAGTGCAACCCTTCCGCAAATTGCTGCTGTTTTCAATGCTGGATCATCAACAAGTGTCAGAGCTTGAACCATTCAACGAAACATCATCGATACGGGCATTCGGAGCCGAAGGCCCACTCGTGTACCCTTGACGACTGCACGACACAAAGCTTTACGCCTCGCCTGGGCCCGTCAGCACTGACACTGGACTGCTGATGACTGGAAACATGTTGTCTGGTCGGACGAGTCTCGTTTCAATTTGTATCCAGCTGATGGACGTGAACGGGTATGGAGACAACCTCACGAATCCATGGAACATCCATGTCAGCAGGGGACTGTTCAAGCTGGTGGAGGCTCTGTAATGGTGTGGGACGTGCGCAGTTAGAGTAATTTGGGACCCCTAATACGTCTAGATACGACTCTGACAGGTGACATGTACGTAAGCATTCTGTCTGATCACCTCCATCCATTCATGTCCATTGTGCATGCCGACGGACTTGGGCAATTCCGGCAAAACAAAGCAACACCCCACACTTGCAGAATTGCTACAGGAACACTCTTCTGAGTTTAAACACTTCCGCTGGCCTCCAAACTCCGCAGATATGAACATTAATGAGCATATGTGGGATGCCTTGCAATGTACTGTTCAGAAGAGATCTCCACCCCGTCGTACTCTTATGGATTTATGGACAGTCCTGCAGTATTCATGGTGTAAATTTCCTCCAGCACTGCTTCAGTCGGCCGGCCGAAGTGGCCGTGCGGTTAAAGGCGCTGCAGTCTGGAACCGCAAGACCGCTACGGTCGCAGGTTCGAATCCTGCCTCGGGCATGGATGTTTGTGATGTCCTTAGGTTAGGTAGGTTTAACTAGTTCTAAGTTCTAGGGGACTAATGACCTCAGCAGTTGAGTCCCATAGTGCTCAGAGCCATTTTTGAACTGATTCAGTCATTAGTCAAGTCCATGCTACGTCGTGTTGCGGCACTCCTGCGTGCTCGCAGGGGCCCTACACGATATTGGCAAGTGTACCAGTTTCTTTGTCTCTTCAGTATTTACGTAGTGATTACAAACAAGTTACTATGTTACGTTTTCTCGTGTTTCTCAGATTAGAAACAACTTTTGTAGCACAAGTTTAACGAGGTTAAATTATCGTTTGGTGTTACTTATGATTTCCAATATTGATAGTTCATGTGTGTCGTCTTGGAGATGTGTTCATTCGGTCCCCGTGGTCCAGCTAGCCACATTTTGATAACACACTGAGAAGTAAAATGTAATAAATTTGGGTGCTAAAACGCCGGAAATCGGCCAGCTGGCGAATGGGGACCGAATGAGAACGTCTCACCACACACTTGGACTAGCAACATTGGAATTCGTTCGGATGGTTCAAATCGCTCTGAGAACTATGGGACTTAACTACTGAGGTCATCAGTCCCCTAGAACTTAGAACTACTTAAACCTAACTAACCTAAGGACAGCACACAACACCCAGCCATCACGAGGCAGAGAAAATCCCTGACCACGCCGGGAATCGAACCCGGGAACCCGGGCGTGGGAAGCGAGAACGCTACCGCACGACCACGAGATGCGGGCTAAGTAACACCAAACGATAATTTAACATCGCTAAACTTGGGCTGTAAAAGTTATTTCTAATCTGAAAAACGTAACATAACAACATATTTACAATCACTGCGTAATGCAGCCAGCGAAGATGCTTCATAAATAAAAGAAGGGAAACCCGTATGGCAAAAAACAAACTGCCTTTCATTTAGTTGCAAAGACGGAACATACCTTCATGAACTATTACTTTTAAAGTTGTATTTAAGTGATGTTCACTGTCACGGTGAAGAAATATAAGACGTATCCAAAAGATGCGTTGCATTGTTTCCCGACAGCTCTTTTGGGTAATATCCAGATCATATCTGCAAGCGTAACATTTTTGATTTTAACATTTTTTATGTTTTATTATTACTGTGTGTGTGGAGAGGAGCGACTAATGACCAGAGGGTTAAAGTCGAAAGAAGGAAATCATCATACTATGGGAAATGTCAACGGACGACTTAAGTACTGAAAATATTTTAAAGCTGGGAAACACTGAAAAACGAGATTTCAAAAACATGAAGGACATGTACATCCAATACATCTTTACTCACCAGTAACTCCAAAAGATAGATAGTAAAATTAGTTATCAGAACTATATTTTTCAATAGGTCTTTAACGTACGCCGTTGACAGTATTTGCTGTCGGTAACTCCGCGTTTCCACCAATGTCATGTGCTCACATTTCAGCCCAATTTTCCGGAAGGATTAGAACGGTTCAGAAGTAAATGCCAGCGGCTGTCCACTAGCTGGTCTGATATATATACAAAACCAAAAACAATGCAACGGCCGCAGTTGCTGCTGTATGTCAAAGTGAGTGACAGCGATGGCGCATCTGTTGCGGCGCGACACGCCTCACTGGGCTAATCTGTGTGCCACTTTGTTTTTCGTTCAGAGCTCCCCCGGTTTGATTAGTAAGAGCACGAAGGCGGCACAAGAGCACGCACCCGGCAGGACTATTGTCCTGGCGCTTGCGACACGGAAAAAATACTTTTTTTTCCATTACGTTTCATTCTCTAGGTACTTACGGCTGTTCCCATTTTGACCCATTGTAGAATCAGGAACTTTTCAGCCAAATAGCACGTGAACTAGAAGTGGAGCAAAGGGAACGCCATATCTGGGAGGACATTTCCTTTTCTAACATTTGCCTTGCAACCAAGGGAAGGCTCCCGAAAATCTTAAACAGAGGATGAGAACTATTTTTAATTTAGGTATGTGGGAATATGTTCCTACAAATAAAGAAAGCCTAGTCTATGTAAAAGTGTGAAAAGATCACTTGTTTGATACGTAAAGTATACATGGACGCACTGGTTGACGACGCTATTGCGGTGTTTGAGTTATTTATACTAAACTGCGTGGTGCAGTCTATGAGACAAAAAATGGTTCAAATGGCTCTGAGCACTATGGGACTTAACATCTGTGGTCATCAGTCCCCTAGAACTTAAACTACTTAAACCTAACTAACCTAAGGACATCACACACATCCATGCCCGAAGCAGGATTCGAACCTGCGACCGTAGCAGTCGCGCGGTTCCGGACTGCGCGCCTAGGTCTATGAGACAACCGAAGTCGTAATACATTCGTTAAGGAACTGTTAGTGCTGGTATGGTCAATACATGATTTGGTAGACTTTGTGAAGTAACGTCCTAAGGTTATTCCCAAGCAGTTATGTTAATTCCTTCGTAATTCATTCTCTCTCTCTCTCTCTCTCTCTCTCTCTCTCTCTCTCTCACACACACACACACACACACACACACACACACACACACACACACACACACACACAAACTAAATATCATTCATCTTTGATTATTTTGAAAAAGAAAACTGTTCCAAGAAAAGTCTTTCATTCTACAGTTTAGATATATGATAAAGTTGGTGATAATTTGGGGGAGGAGCGGGGGTGGGCAACAGACTGCAGGGGGGTGGGGGAGGGCGGGGGTATCAACTAATGTCTATTTACACTCAGGAATAGTGGTCTAAGAAAGGTTGGGAACCGCTGCAGTAACACAATCAAAAGCTTACGGTTTTTACATTATAGGAGACTTTGCTTTACCGTTCCGGCGTAGGTACCCCAGAATGGAAACCAGTGGTGTAGAGGGATGTAGCAGTGTCTCCACCACAGCTGAGAACGTCACGTGTGAAAACAGACGACAGCAATCTGCGTCAGTGTGCGGCCTGTGACCCGGCACTTCGGCTCGTGGCGCCTTTCGACTTGGGCCGCGCTCTGCTCCGGCCAACCAGGCCGCCGCGCCGCTCCTTGGTCGGCCACGGCCACCGCTTCGCCTGTCTCGGGGCATCCCATAATAAGTCATTTCCCGTTGTTATGCGTCACTCCGGCGGCCCGAGTCGCTCACTCTGCGTCCCCCCTCTACTCCCTCTTCGCCGTTCCTTCCGCCAGCCCATTCCCGTCATTACCTGTTCGCTACCATACTTATTATCTACGGCAACTGTCGCAGATAAGGCGTCGTCCGCGTCGTCGCCTCGCGTTTCGTCTTTCCAGTCGCTCGCTTTCACCGCCGGCCACTGTTACCCGTCCGTTGACCTCGGGTGGCCGGCCAGGGTGGCCGAGCGATTCTTCGCGCTACAGTCTGGAACCGCGCGACCGCTACGGTCGCAGGTTCGAATCCTGCCTCGGGCACGCATGTGTGTGATGTCCTTAGGTTAGTTAGGTTTAAGTAGTTCCAACTTCTAGGGGACTAATGACTTCAGAAGTTAAGTCCCATAGTGCTCAGAGCCATTTGAACCATTTTTTGACCCCGGCTTTCTGGAACATCCCTGCCGCAGCAGTTTTGGCCGTCTCGTCCAGTGAGGCCACCACTTGCCCCCGGCCTCCACGTGCGACTGACAAGTGAACTGGTTGACGATGTTGGCACACCGGACAGAAAATTAGTCAAACCTAGGAGAAATCAAGCTACCACCGAGCCTAGCCTCCATAACGCCCCCGTTAGCTGAGTGGTCAGCGTGATAGAATGTCAATCCTAAGGGCCCGGGTTCGATTCCCGGCTGGGTCGGTGATTTTCTCTGCTCAGGGACTGGGTGTTGTGTTGTCCTAATCATCATCATTTCATCCCCATCGACACGCAAATCGCCGAAGTGGCGTCAAATCGAAAGACTTGCACCCGGCGAGCGGTCTACCCGACGGGAGGTCCTAGCAAAAAAAGACTCAATTCGGCGAGGACAGGCTTCAAATGTTGCTTCAGGTATGCCATCTCAAGCTGAAGCCGCTCACCGATGATTAGATCCCGTCTTCTTCTTCTTCTTCTTTCAAAAGGCTAAGACTTGTCTCTGTAGCCACACTTCTTCACTCCAGCAGTCCTCTTATCTTCTTATTGGAAGAACATCCCTTCTCAAGGAGCATATTTTTTTAACAGAATGATTTCGGTCTTTCCTTCGTTTTCTTCTTTACGATCTTGTCTTCGAAAATGTTTTGTAAAAGAGCATTATGTCTAAGCAAATGTCCGCAGCTCGTGGTCGTGCGGTAGCGTTCTCGCTTCCCACGCCCGGGTTCCCGGGTTCGATTCCCGGCGGGGTCAGGGATTTTCTCTGCCTCGTGATGACTGGGTGTTGTGTGATATCCTTAGGTTAGTTAGGTTTAAGTAGTTCTAAGTTCTAGGGGACTGATGACCAAAGATGTTAAGTCCCATAGTGCTCAGAGCCATTCTAAGCAAATGTCCATTGAGGTTTGATCTGCGTTGGCCTACAACTTTCAGTAATTTCTTCTCTCTTACTGCTTATAGAATCATGCTATTTATCAAGCTATACTTTACACAGTCGATGTACAAGTCGAAGGGGTGCCTAGTATGTATTCACTCGATGAGTACCCTACAATCTCTTACAAGAGAAGCCGAAGGAAAAATTGTAAATCCTTCGGGGCTCGATATACTAGGAAGTCTCAACCGAGCACAGGAGTTGTATCAACGGATTCGTCTTCAATGGATACCGGGGCATACTGAAATTATGGGCAATGAACGTACAGAGCAGCTGGCGAAAATGGCGCAGCATCTTCTTCCCACCGGCATGCCCTACCATACAATGATTTTCGTAGAAGACTCGTCAGCCAAGCAAACACAGAAATAATAAAGTTAGTGGATCCAGACCGTAACATCAAAGGCACATGGTAACCTATTGGCGATTCAGCAACAGACTCTACGCCAACCTTGGTTTCTCAACTTAGCGGTCGCGAGAAGAGAAATTGTAACATTTAACAGACTAAGAACAGGACATATGAATGCCAATAAAACGAGACATTTGTTAAAATTAATTCCTTCTCCAAACTGAGATTCTTGCCTCATTGACTAGGACTTCAAACATATATTCACAGATTGTGATAAATACCGTCATCCAAGAGAAATTACGCTGAGCAACATTTTAAAAATTAAGGGCATCTTCTTCCCGTCGGTTAAATTTCGCGTCTATAGCACGTCATCTTCGTGGTGCAGCAATTTTAATGACCAGTAGTGTATATAATTAGATTTTATTTTAAATTCTAATGGTTCGGTCAGACTAATGTACTTTGTTGACTCCTTTCTTCTTTAAATTATGTTTTATATTTTGTAATGAAATCAGACCAATGTCCTGTATCATTATGTAACCTTATATGGTGAAATGGGCTCTGGCCGAAACAAAATAAAATAATAAAAGAAACATCTCATTCGTTTTTCTGTCAATCCAGCTAGTTCTTGTAAAACTCACTGAGAGTTACATTTCTGATGATTCGATGCGAGCTTTTCTCTTCCTGTGGTAACTTCCACGTATCACATCCTTATGCCAGGACTCTCCATACAAAGGTTTTTTACAAATCTTGTCTTAGTGCGTAAGCTGAAATGCTTATGCAGCATAAGGTTATTTTTATTTTGGAATACGTTCTTGGCCAGTGATATTGATTTGCTTCAGGCATCTATTCTTCTCCTTCACATTGCTACTGAGGTACCGAAATTTGATTAGTTCCTCGAGTTGCTCACTGTCTGTTTTTATGTCAGACGTATCTCCACCTCCTTTCTTGTCTAAAACTATGACTTTTGCCTCTTTGGTATTTATTTTTAATTTTAGCTTTTCCTTCTCTGAGTCTCGCATTATGACAATTTGAACAACAAATCTGATGCAAAGAATATGTATACCATTGATTTTGTTTCCAGTTGTATTTTCTTCCATTTTTGTTGTTGCCTCCTTAATGAACATACGAAACAAGTAAGGTGACAACAGTCTCACTCTCCACCGAGCGAGGTGTCGCATTCGTGTACACTCTGGACGACGGTTCAAACCCGCACACGACAATCCTGATTTAAGTTATCCGTGATTTCCCTAAATAAGAGAATATGAGGTTTGATCAAGGAACACTGCGAATACTGTTATTAGAAACAAAGTAATAAAGTTACATCACACCTGATTCAGCCTCCTTCGGAGTACTGTCCTTGGCTACAAATGCACTTCTGGAAGGCTTCTTTTGGAAAGGCGGTCTGCTGCTCTCTCGTGGCCCTCTCAGTGTCAGGAATGGTGTCAAAACGTTCCTCTTTAAGCACATTTTTAATTTTTTGGGAAGGGTCATCAGTCGCTTTGCGCTAAATCTGGTGAAAAAGGCGGTTGTAGACAGGCAGAAACACTTTTTTTGGCCAAGAACTCGCGAATCAAACAAGACGTGTTGCACGGCGCGTTGTCATGGTGAAGAAGGGAGCCACTGGCCCATTTTTCTGGTGTCTTCTTTCGCACTTAATTTCGCCGACGTTGCAGTACGCCCTTATAAAATTCGGCGTTGTTTGATTTGGAACGAACTCTGATCTCACTATGCCTTCAACCATAGGTCCAAGTTTAATCCCCAGTTACAATTGTGGTTCAAATGGCTCTAGGCACTATGGGACTTAACATCTGAGGTCATCTGTCCCCTAGAACTTAGAACTACTTAAACCTAACTAACCTAAGGACATCACACACATCCATGCCCGAGGCAGGATTCGAACCTGCGACCGTACCAGCAGCGCGGTTCCAGACTGAAGCACCTAGAACCGCTCCGCCACAACGCCCGGCTACAATTGCGGACGTGAAGTCCGGATCTGAAAGCAGACGGTCCTTCAACTCCGTGCAAAGTGACACACGATTTCCTTTCTGTTCATCAATCTGGCAGTATCGTTTAGAATGCTTTGCAAAGACCTGTACGAGATGCTACGTTCTTCGGTAAGCTTTCGAACAGCTATTCGCCTCTTTGAAAGAACAATGTTTGCCACTTTTTGCACGTTTTCTTCTGTTTTTGAGGTTAATGGACGTCCCGAACGTTGTCCGTCTTCTGCAGACATATTTTCGCTTTGAAATCGCTCATGGCACTTGCAAACACACTTCAGAGTTACAGCATTAACGACATACACCAATTTCAACATTACATGTGTTCCTTTGGCACTTTTTCCCAATTTGAAACAGAAATTAATGTTCATGCATTGTTCGAAATCCATGATGCGCGACAGATACGGTAAACACAACCTCACACTAACGTCTCTGGACTTCGACTGCCAAGTCAGAACGTGTTCCAATTTGATGCTGCCTATCTCAATGAATCAGCATATCGGAAAAATAACATCAAACGCTTGTAGTTCAGCTTTCGCTGATAAAAAAATTCATTTACGATATTTTCTGATCACGACTCATACGCAGCGCAGCACGTGCAAAATCGTTGCAGATCGCATGGAAGCAAGGCTGGAGACTCAGTCCGGCAGCAAAAAATTACCCGCACGATCTTGTAAGTTGGGCTGGGAAGGAAGACACCTTACTGTGGCTAGTAGCTTCACGAAAAGTTGTGCTGGGTTGGCAGATGGCGTCCGCCTTGGTTTCATGGGGGCAAGTAAAGAACACGACCCAAGTTGCAGATCAGTGTTTGGGAACGGCTATGTAGGACAGCTGTTGCGCAACGAGCGCTGATGATACTCGGCTGCGGGCGCCGGCATCTGGTGACGTCAGACGGCGCCAGGCGCTAGGCGCCGCTAGCACATGTGCGAGCGTGACCGCTACTCCCAGACACCGACACGCTTCTGGATCGCTGACGGCGTTCTACAAGGAGCTGTGCGGCAAATCCGTAACAAGTCCATCACAATTCGGCGTACAGACCGCTGCGATCTTACATGTACTCTGTCCTACGACACCTGGGCCAACCATTTATTAGGTCTACAACCTTGCTTCCGCCGTTTTTTCTCTAAGTTCGAGGCATTGTGAAAAACATAGAAAAATATACGATTCAAAGTATTGGCCACCGCTGGCCACTGCTTTTACGCATCTTTCACGCAGCATACGAATCCCACGGCGGAAGAACTGAGCGTCGTTTGAGGAGATCCATGAATCGATCCAACTTAGCACTTGCTCGTATGACCGCAATTGCTGGTCAGCACGGCCGTGTGCCAAAGATCCAAAAAGGTGGTTGTCAGAGGGAGCAATGTCTGAAGAACACAGCGCGTGGGGCAGGATTTCCCATTTCGAAGTTTCCAAGTATGTTTTGACGGGTTTTGCGACATGGGGTCGAGCACTGTCATGCTGCAAAATCACCTTCTCATGTCTATCACTGTGTTTGTCTTTCAGTGCTCGGCTCCAGACACATGAAGTGCTTTCGATAACGATGATTCCGTCGGTTTCAGTAGCTTCGAAAACGTTCACTCATCCACTGCTATACCGGTCTTCGAGGTCAAATCACCTTTCTTAAAGCGTTGAAACCCTTCTCTGCATGTTCTTTCACTAGAAGATGTCTCACCCTAGGTCTTACCCAGCATTTTACGAGCCACAGCCGCAGATTTCTTCATGCTAAAGAGGAAAATTAAAACTTACCGCAAATGATGAGTACTGGGTTCTTAAGTTGACATAATGAATCGAGAGTAACGTTATGATGAGATCACAAAACGATTAATGTTTTGATGGCATTATGTTTACAAAAGCTTAAGATTATTTTATGACACTTGCGGCCTACAACCTGCACCACAATTTGCCGCTGTGGCTATCTACAGGGTGCGGCAGCGTTCATAGTAGGATATTAAAGACACACCATCAGGCGTTAACTGTAATTTATTTATTACCTCCTATGTCAATTAATAGTAAAAGGCATGCCATTTACTAATGTGTAAGTCGTTGTCCATTGCTTGGATTACTTTTTGAATATGACTCATGTCAAATGATGCCCCCTCTGCTCAACATATTCATTTAGGCGGCGTTGGAAGCTTTCCATTACTCGTCGTAACGTATTCCCTGGGACACTGCCGACGTTAGTTCTGATGCGATCCTTCAACTCAGGAATGGTGGCACAGCGTGTTCGGAACACTTCTTGCTTCAGGTAGCCCCAAAGGAAAATATCTGCACATGAAAGGTCAGGTGAGCGAGGCGACCAGGACATGTCACCAGAACGGGAAATTATTCTACCGGGAAATGTCTGTCGCGAGAAATCCATGCAAATTCTGGCCACCATTCCTGCGTTGAAGGATCGCATCAGAATTTCCGTCGGCAATGTCCCAGGGAATACGTTACGCAGAGTTATGGAAAGCTTCCAACGCCGCCTACATGAATGAGTTGTGCAGACGGGGCATCATTTGACAGGAGTCATATTCAGAAAGTAATCCACGCAATGGACAATGACTTGTTGTCGTTGTTGTGGTCTTCAGTCCTGAGACTGGTTTGATGCAGCTCTCCACGCTACTCTATCCTGTGCAAACTTTTTCATCTCCCAGTACCTACTGCAACCTACATCCTTCTGAATCTGTTTAGTGTATTCATCTATTGGTCTTCCTCTACGATTTCTGTGGTGTCACCGCCAGACACCACACTTGCTAGGTGGTAGCCTTTAAATCGGCCGCGGTCCGTTAGTATACGTCGGACCCGCGTGTCGCCACTGTCAGTGATTGCAGACTGAGCGCCGCCACACGGCAGGTCTAGAGAGACGTCCTAGCACTCGCCCCAGTTGTACAGCCGACTTTGCTAGGAAGGGTTCACTGACAAATACGCTCTCATTTGCCGAGACGATAGTTAGCATAGACTTCAGCTACGTCATTTGCTACGACCTAGCAAGGCGCCATTACCAGTTTATATTGAGATTATAAATTATGTATCATCAAGAGCAATGTTCTCCAATTATGGATTAAAGTTAAGTAATCCAAGATCTTCGTACTTTATTTGCAATTCTCAAGACATTGTCCTGTTCCAGACCTCACGCCACTCTGCGTGAGCTTAAACGCGTGCCTTTCGGCATCCTCGCATAGTGACTTGGCTGTCTTGCCAAGTCACAACAGTTTGGCGACGAGGATGGGATCCGAACCCACGCGTGCAAAGCACGGAAACGACGATGCGTTGTCCCGTTTGCCTGTTGCTGAGGATAGAGCATTCGATTCTTCCGAACTTGCTTGCATGTTCATTGATGCGGAAACCGATGACGTGGTCGAATCGTTTCCGATTGATTTTCGTCGTGTAGCTGCGGCCACAGCTGCTGACCCTGTCCTTGCTACAGTTTTGCGTTTTGTTGCTACGCAATGGCCCTTGTTGAAGTCACAGATCGAGGATCCGTTGGTTCGCCGATTTTTTGCTCACAAGGAGAGACTTTTTGTTCGACGTGGTGTTTTGCTGTTGCGTTCTGATAATGATCAGTCCCGGGTCGTGGTCCCACGTTCGTTACAGTCCTCTGTCTTACGGCTTCTCCACTAAGGACATTGTGGTATAGTGCGAACGAAACAACTTGCTCGTCTGCACTGTACTTGGTTCGGAATCGATGCTGCGATTACGACTATGTGCTCTTCTTGTATGGCGTGTGCCGAACAACAATCCGCACCACCGCGGAAATTCTTTGCATGGCCAAAAGCCACTTCCCCTTGGCAACGCTTACACATTGATTTTGCTGGTCCATTCTGGAATGCTAGATGGTTGGTTCTGGTCGATTCATTCAGTAATTTTCCTTTTGTTGTCAAGATGCCTTCCACGACGTCATCTGCCACCATCCAAGCGTTATCTGCTATCTTTTGTATTGAAGGTCTTCCACAGACTATTGTTCCCGACAATGGCCCACAATTCATGTCCGCAGAATTTCAGTCATTCTGCAAGGCCAATGGTATTCAACATCTAACATCCGCGCCGTTTTCGCCTCAGTCAAACGGTGCCGCTGAACGACTGGTCCGGACTTTCAAGTCACAGACGTTGAAGTTATAAGAGTCGCGTTCTCGGGAGGACGCGTTATTGCTCTTCTTGTACTCGTATCGCTCTCAGCCCCGAGATGGTCGCTCGCCGGCTGAGTTGTTGCACGGTCGTCCTCTTCGAACCTTGATGTCTTTGCTACATCCGCCGCATCAGGTTCCTGTGCAGCGGCAGCCACCTGCTTTTGCTCCAGGCGACGTTGTATACTATCGCAACTATCGCGGTTCACGGCGTTGGCTCGCAGGGCGCATTCTTCGCTGCCTCGGCCGCGCTATGTATCTGGTTTTGGGGGCCTCTGGTGAGGTGCGTCGGCATCTCAATCAGCTGCGCCTCTGTCGTCGCACGGGTTCTGCCGCTCCCCGTCTGCTTTCAGCGACGGTGCCGTCCGGTCAGCGCCCCGGGGACCCATCTACTGGCTCGCCTCAGCCCCAGGTGTTACCGACGCTGCCTTCCATTTTGCCCCATGGCGACGCGCCGCCGCCGCCGCCGCCTGTTCTCCCGCCGGCGAAGCCCGCAGTGGACGCTTCGCTGCAACCGCCAAGCGCCTCCCTGGGTCACGCATCGCCGATCGCTTCCCGTGACCAGCTGTCCTCCGACATGGAACTCTTGCCCGTTCCGGACCAGATGTCGTCTTCGCCCGTCGGGTGCACCGCCCCGATGGAGGTCGACCCTTCGGCCCCTCCTGTCTCTCTAAGGGCGCATACACCGCATGTTGGCGTGCACCCTGGACTAGGTTTTCAGGCGTTTCCTAGCTCCCCTCGGACCGAATAGCAGGGTGCGGGTGGCACAGCCTCGCCTGTTGTTAGGCTCCCCACCTCGTCGCATACGTCAACATGGGGTCCTCCCCACGGCGGGCGGAAACCATATACCACAACCGTACGCCGATTTGCGGGGGAGGAATGTGGTGTCACCGCCAGACACCACACTTGCTAGGTGGTAGCCTTTAAATCGGACGCGGTCCGTTAGTATACGTCGGACCCGCGTGTCGCCACTGTCAGTGATTGCAGACCGACCGCCGCCACACGGCAGGTCTAGAGAGACGTCCTAGCACTCGCCCCAGTTGTACAGCCGACTTTTCTAGGAAGGGTTCACTGACAAATACGCTCTCATTTGCCGAGACGATAGTTCGCATAGCCTTCAGCTACGTCATTTGCCACGACCTAGCAAGGCGCCATTACCAGTTTATATTGAGATTATAAATTATGTATCATCAAGAGCGATGTTCTCCAATTATGGATTAAAGTTAAGTATTCCAAGATCTTCGTACTTTATTAGCAATTCTCAAGACATTGTCCTGTTCCAGACCTCACGCCAGTCTGCCTGAGCTTAAACGCGTGCCTTTCGGCATCCTCGCATAGTGACTTGGCTGTCTTGCCAAGTCACAACAATTTCTACCCTCCACGCTGCCCTCCAATACTAAATTGGTGACCCCTTCATGCCTCAGAACATGTCCTGCCAACCGATCCCTTCTTCTAGTCAAGTTGTGCCACAAACTCCTCTTCTCCCCAATCCTATTCAATACCTCATTAGTTATATGATCTACCCATCTAATCTTCAGCATTCTTCTGTAGCACCACATTTTGAAAGCTTCTATTCTCTTCCTGTCCAAACTAGTTATCGTCCATGTTTCACTTCCATACATGGCTACGCTCCATACAAATACTTTCAGAAGAGACTTCCTGACACTTAAATCTATACTCGATGTTAACAAATTTCTCTTCTTCAGAAACGCTTTCCTTGCCATTGCCAGTCTATATTTTATATCCTCTCTACTCCGACCATCATCAGTTATTATGGTCCCCAAATAGCAAAACTCCTTTACTACTTTAAGTGTCTCATTTCCTAATCTAATTCCCTCAGCATCACCCGACTTAATTCGACTACATTCCATTATCCTCGTTTTGCTTTTGTTGATGTTCATCTTATACCCTCTTTTCAAGACACTGTCCATTCCGTTCAACTGCTCTTCCAAGTCCTTTGCTGTCTCTGACAGAATTACAATGTCATCGGCGAACCTCGAAGTTTTTATTTCTTCTCCATGGATTTTAATACATACTCCGTATTTTTCTTTTGTTTCCTTCACTGCTTGCTCAATATACAGATTGAATAACATCGGGGAGAGGCTACAACCCTGTCTCACTCCCTTCCCAACCACTGCTTACCTTTCATGTCCCTCGATTCCTAAAACTGCCATCTGCTTTCTGTACAAATTGTAAATAGCCTTTCGCTCTCTGTATTTTACCCCTGCCACCTTCATAATTTGAAAGAGAGTATTCCAGTCAACATTGTCAAAAGCTTTCTCTAAGTCTACAAATGCTAGAAACGTACGTTTGCCTTTTTAAGATAAGTCGTAGGGTCAGTATTGCCTCACGTGTTGCAGCAATTTTACGGAATCCAAACTGATCTTCCCCGAGGTCAGCCAGTTTTTCCATTCGTCTGTAAAGAATTCGCGTTAGTATTTTGCATCCGTGACTTATTAAACTGATTGTTCGGTAATTTTCACATATGTCAGCACCTGCTTTCTTTGGGATTAGAATTATTATATTCTTCTTGAAGCCTGAGGGTATTTCGCCTGTCTCATACATCTTGCTTACCAGATGGTAGATTTTTGTCAGGACTGGCTCTCCCAAGGCCGTCAGTATTTCTAATGGAATGTTGTCTACGCCCGGGGCCTTGTTTCGACTCAGGTCTGAGGACAATGACTTACACATAAGTAAATGGCATATCTTTAACTATTAATTGACATAAGAGGTAATAAATAAATTACAGTTACTGCCGGGTGGTGTGTTTTTAGTATCCTAATATGAACGCTGCCGCACCCCGTATTGCGAAACAGCGGAAGCAAAGTTGTATACCTAACACAGCTACATGAGGTAGACAAGAATATCGAAACACCACAAACACAACACATGGCCATTGCTGACACTCTGTAGGAAAACCATTGGCATTCAGTGGTCTCTAAATCGATAAACACAGATCCTCTATGGTTTTCAAGGAAATCTTATGCCAGTTCTCCTGCAAATCAGTGTCAAGGTCAGGTAGCGATGAGGAAGTGGATATCGAACACATAGCCTGCTCTCCAAAGCAGAGCACATAGGCTCAATAATATTGAGATCTGGTGACTGTGGCATCCAGATGAGGTGCGACTATTCATTACCGTGCTCACAAAACCAGGACTGGACAACACGAGCTGTGCGAACAGGAGTCCCGTCGTCTCTGAACACGGCATCACCGTTGGAGAACATTGTACTGTGCGATGGGCCTTATCAACCAAAATCGTCATATAATCCTTGGCTGTAATGCGACCTTGGAGAATAAGCGTGGGACTCGTGGAATACCACGACATGGCTGTCCAAATCATCATCGACGCCCCGCCATGCTTCACTCTTGGTAGGTAATCTCGGCCAGAAGTTGGAACAGAGTGGAACAAGACTCATCCGACCGAATGACTTTCTTCCATTGCTCCATAGTCCACGTTTCATAGCTTGGGCAGGACGCTTTCCTGTTACGGACTTTTGCATCGCCGATGTGTGGAATTCCTGCTCGCTCTGGAAATACCTGCTTCTCTAGCTCTCTATGTGTTGACATGGTGCTGGGGGTCGTGAGTGCGACACACAGTTCTGCAGTGACTTTTGCAGCTGTCGTCCTCTTATTGTTTCGTCACAATCCTGTTCAATGACCGCCCGCCACGATCATTCAACACATATGTTCGTCCGTTGTGATTTAGACAACGTTGTTTTCCGCGTTCCCTGAATGCGGTATAGATCTTCGGTACAGTGCCTCTTGTAAAACCCAACACTTTGGCTACCTTGGTTACGGAAGCACGCACCACACGAGGGCCAAAAATTTGCCCACGTTCGAATTCTGGCAACTACACAGAACGCTGTTCTGACCACGTCTGACACTTGGAACGTACTGAGGCCATTGCACAGGTGCCGTTACTGGCGAAATACAACAGCGAAAGCTGCAGACTTTACTAACATCTGTATTTATGTTCAAGCATGCATTTCTCGCGTAGTTTCCGTATTTTTGTCCCACCCCTGTACACGATTAATTTACAATTCACATTTTAGTGTTTTGCAGAGGGTGCATCGAACCACTTTCAGGCAATTTCTCTGCCGTTTCACAATCGAACAGCACGTGGGAATACATAACACCTCAATCTTTTAGAGCGAGCTCCGATTTCTCATATTTTATCTAATGGTTCAAATGGCTCTGCGCACTATGGGACTTAACATCTGAGGTCGTCAGTCCCCTAGAACTTACAACTACTTAAACCTAACTAACCTAAGGACATCACACACATCCATGCCTGAGGCAGGATTCGAACCGGCGACCGTAGCGGTCGCGCGGTTACAGATTGAAGCGCCTAGAACCGCTAGGCCACAGCGGCCGGCTCGTATTTTATCGCGATGGTCATTTATTCCTACGTAAGTGGGAGTCAACTAAATATTTTCGCACTCTGGCAAGAAAGTTGGTGATCTCGCCGCAACGAAAAACGCCAGAGTTAATGACTGCCATTCCAACTCGAATATCTTATCCGTGACACTCTCTCACCTACTTCGCGATAAAACAAAACGAGCTGTCGTCCTTAGAACTTGTTTAGATGTCCTCCGTCAGTCCTAGCTGGTGATACCAGACAGCGCAGCAATACTCCAAAGAACACGGACAAGGGTAGTTTAGGCAGCCTCTTTAGGAAATTTGTTGGATCTTCTAAGTGTACTGCCCATAAAATGCAGTCTTTGGTTAGACTTCCACACAATATTTTCAGTTTGATGGTTCCAATTTAATTTGTCTATATTTGTAATCGCCAGGTATTTACTTAAATCGAAAACCTTTTCTTTGGTTTACTGTATAACAGTAACTTTTTTTACGACCTCACACATTTTATTGTTCAGGGTCAACGGCCACTTCTCGCAGATATCTTGTCTAAACCATTTTGCAGTCGGTTTTGCGTTCTGACGACTTTGCTATACGGTAAACGACAACATCACCAGCAAACAATCTATGGAGGCTGCACAGATTGTCTCGTACATAGTTTATAAACATTAGGAACTGTGACCATTGTGATAGTATTAGGTTGGTGCGTAAGTTCGTAGCATTTTTCCGCAAATTTATTAAAGACACAGATACGCATAATAGAGACTTCAGTCATTAACAAAATATTCTCCTTCACTATCTACAACAGTCTATCAACGCTGAGGTAGCTTTCCGATTTCGCAACAGTACGTATCACGTGGTTTTGAGGCAGAGAACTCGTCGAGCCATGTTCGCTACGCACTTTCATCCGGAAAGGAAGTTCCTTGAAGATCGTTCAACAGAGTGTGGAAAAGGTGGAAACCTGAGGGCGCAAGATCAGGTGAATAAGGTGTTAGTCTGGAAGAATGCGGGTGGGCTTTATCGTGGAGTAGCATTACTTCACGCAGTCTTCCTGGTCGTTGTTCTTGGACTACGTCTCCACGACATCTCAGTTGGCGGCAATAAACGTCAGCAGTGATGGTCACACCTCGTGGAAGTAATTCGCAGTACACCACACCGTTGCTCAGCCACCAAATGCATTACATTATCCTTTGTGGATGCGCACAGATCTTTGTATGGGGAGTTGCTGCTTTGCTTGGGCTCAACTATTCCTTGTGTTAGCTTCAAGATACCATTTCTCGTCACCAGTAACGATACACGACAAGAATGGTCGGTGTTGTTCACGAGTCAGTTGATGACGAGCAAGCAGAGACGATTTTCTCTTAGAGCATGCGGCATTCACACATCCAATTTTTGAACCTTCACCAATGCATGCAAATGTCGCACGATGGGGGGACGGTCACAGTTCATCACAACTACCAGTTCACGAGTACACTGACGTGTATCATTATGGATTAGTGTGTTTAAATGATCTTCATCAAACCCCAAAGGTGTTCCCGAACGTGGAGAGTCGCTAATGTCAAACTGATCCTCCTTAAAACGTGAAAACCATTTACGTGCCGTTCCGTCCAACGGTATTATTCCCATTAGACCGTTAATATTCTGTCTGCCTCCGCTACTGTCACCACTCTACTGAAGTCAGACAGAAGAATACGTCGGAATTGTTCCTATTACTCCATATAGCACTCCATTTTCTATCGTCCGCAGTTCCACTCACTATTTCCAAACGACAAAATGACACTTCAAAACTGGTTCAAATGGCTCTGAGCACTATGGACTTAACTTCAGAGGTCATCAGTCCCCTGGAACTTAGAACTACTTAAACCTAACTAACCCAAGGACATCACACACATCCATGCCCGAGGCAGGATTTGAACCTGCGTCCGTAGCAGCAGCGCGGTTCCAGACTGTAGCGCCTAGAACCGCTCGGCCACAACGGCCGGCAAAATGTCACTATGCAAACTCGAACAGCACCAGTGAACTACAAATAAGGACACTCGGTAAATAAAGCCACAGTAACCGAATTATCAACAACCAAATCAAAAACGGTACGAACTTATGCACCAACGTAATGAATCGCGAATATAATAGCACAGTTGCACCAAGGATGTAACGGGTTACTTAACAGTACAACTGACGCTTTCAACTGCGAGTGCTGTGAAATAATTCCATTACACACTAAATTAAAATCGAGTATATTGCGACATTGTTCTCCAATGAAGCAGTTTCGACCAAACTCGTATATGATATACCAAATAGAAAAAAGAGCTGTTGGGGTGTTTTAGCTACCCTGTGTGAGGGAGTGCAGTTAGAAAGTTAAGGTTTACTCGGGAATTCCTGCAGCAGTTTCAGCTGATCATCGTATACAGGGTGGTCCCGAATTCATGGTACAAACTTTAATGGTAGGTGCAGGACATTGTAACAAGGATATATTGTATAGGAATGTATAGTCCCAGGTGACGCGGTGAGGCGTAAACAGGGGAAATAACGGCCGAAAGGAAAACGAAAGATTTTATTGAAATCGTTGTTGACAAGTGTCATGTTTACAGTAAGTGTTCAAAATTGCGTCCACCATGAGCGATACATGCTTGACAGCGTCGGTGCAGCGATTGGCGTACACGTTCAAAGATGCCTGGTATTTCACGCACACCTGCAGCAGCTACAGATATGCGAGCAACGAGATCCTCATCTGAGTCAACTGGAGTCTCATAAACAAGGCTCTTAAGATGTCCCCATAAAAAGTAATCGAGGCAAGAGAAATCAGGAGATCGGGGTGGCCAAGGGACTGGTCCACCACGCCCAATCCATCTAGCACCAAACGTGGCATTCAGGTAATTCCGTACAGCAGTGCTGAAGTGTGCTGGCGCTCCATCGTGCTGAAACCACATGCGGTTACGAATGGCGAGCGGAACATCTTGCAGCAGTTCTGGTAACACTTCTTGCAGAAAAATAAGATAGCTTTCGCCACAGAGTCGCGTGGGTAGTAAGTATGGCCCAATCAAAAAGTCGTTCACAATACCAGCCCACACATTAATACCGAAACGTTGTTGATACGCATGTGGATTATCTGTTGCCCACACATGGGAATTGTGCGCATTAAAGACACCCTCGCGTGAAAATGTCGCTTCATCTGTAAATAGCACATGACCTACGAAATCCGGCTGCAACAACCACTGGCAGAAGTTCACGCGAAGAGGATAATCTGCCGGATTCAATGCTTGTACTTTTTGAAAATGGAAGGGGTGTAAGCGATTTTCATTTAACACTCTGCATACAGTCTGATGACTCACATGTACGTCACGCGCAACAGTTCTTGTGCTTGACTCGGGTCTATCAGCCACTATGTTCAAGATGCGTTCTTCCAGTCTTGGAGTGCGTACAGCTCTTAATCGACCAGCGTCATGTCTGTTGACGTCGAACGTACCTGTTTCACAAAGTTGACGATGTAACCGTTGAAAAAGTCTATGATCCGGCATTCGTCGATTAGGATACTCCGCGCGATACATTCGTAACGCAGCTCTGGCGTTACCATTTGCACGGCCGTACATGTAATGCATGTCTGCTTTTTCTGCATACGTAAAGTCACCCATCGTCTACGGCAGCACAATTGTGAATGGCGCTTGTCCCTACTGCGATACATCATGTTCATCTACTGCCCTCTACCGGCAGTGACACCAACCGATCACTCCATTTCTCTTTCCCCTGTTTACGCCTCACCGCGTCACCTGCGACTATACATTCCTATACAATAAATCCTTGTTACAATGTCCTGTACCTACCATTAAAGTTTGTACCATGAATTCGGGACCACCCTGTATATACGACATGATATCTAGGAAAAACAAAAAAAGTTGTTAATATATTTGCGTTTCGATACCCGTAGCATCTTCACGGGTGGTTTAACCGGGAAACGTTAGGTAATCAGCTATTGTTACGATGTCATCAGCAAAATAAATTCCAACATCACATGCCAGCTGTATCGAGCGAAGTGTCACAGTGAGGAATGACAGACTCGTATATGTGACAGCCATGGTTCCGAATTACGCTTTGATTTAATGCGTTAAGGGCACGTTCCTCGAAAGCCCATATGATGTTCAGTCAAAGGGCTTTGAACGAATGAACAGGCTGTCATTCATGGCATGACACAGCGTGGGAGAAACACGTAATTTGTAATAGGCATAACGAGATCAGGAATGAAGCTGTCTACGGAGTCGATTATAATTCCCTGCAATCGGTGAATGTTGCACAGAACAACAGGTCGGCAACGATTACCGCAGTCTTTACAGCAGCAAACACGAAAATTAATTCACACGAGTCGCTCTGTGTAACAATCACGGCAGCGACCCAATCAAGGCGACGGGTGCAATGAAACTTCCCAGTTATTATTTCACAATTAGCACAGCTGTCATTGTGACAAGCAATAAGTCAACCATTTACCAGTAAAGCTAAACAAGAGTGTACAACGCAACAAACGGCTGATCGCTACAAAGTGCCATTTCCCTATTGCACGAACGGCAAGCCAGCGGAGAGCGGTCGACCACGAAAAACTCAGCTTGCTGTACTGTCCCAATGATAAAATACAGGGTGATTCAAAAAGAATACCACAACTTTAAAAAATGTTTATTTAATGAAAGAAACATAACCTTCTGTTATACACCATTACAAAGAGTATTTAAAAAGGTTTTTTTTACTCAAAAACAAGTTCAGAGATGTTCAATATGGCCCCCTCCAAACACACGAGCAATATCAACCCGATACTCCAACTCGTTCCACACTCTCTGTAGCATATCAGGCGTAACAGTTTGGATAGCTGCTGTTATTTCTCGTTTCAAATCATCAATGGTGGCTGGGAGAGGTGGCCGAAACACCATATCCTTAACATACCCCCATAAGAAAAAATCGCAGGGGGTAAGATCAGGGCTTCTTGGAGGCCAGTGATGAAGTGCTCTGTCACGGGCTGCCTGGCGGCCGATCCATCGCCTCGGGTAGTTGACGTTCAGGTAGTTACGGACAGATAAGTGCCAATGTGGTGGCGCTCCATCCTGCTGAAATATGAATTGTTGTGCTTCTTGTTCGAGCTGAGGGAACAGCCAATTCTCTAACATCTCCAGATACTGTAGTCCAGTTACAGTAGCACCTTCGAAGAAAAAGGGACCAAAAACTTTATTGGCTGAAATGGCACAGAAAACGTTCACCTTAGGCGAGTCACGTTCATACTGAGTTGTTTCCCGCGGATTCTCAGTGCCCCATATACAGACATTGTGACGGTTGACTTTCCCGTTAGTGTGGAAAGTTGCTTCATCACTAAACACAATCTTCGAAACGAAAGATTCATCTGTTTCCATTTGAGCAAGGATAAAATCACAGAAATCGAACAAATGCACAACTAAATGAAACTTTATAGCTCCTTTAATTCGCCGACAGATAGTGCTTAGCTCTGCCTTTTGTCGTTGCAGAGTTTTAAATTCCTAAAGTTGTGGTATTCTTTTTGAATCACCCTGTATAATTACTTGTCCAAATTACAAGCCTTTCGAGTGCTTAGATTCAGTAAATCCATGAACTACTATACTGAATTAACATTTTCGTCTCGTAAATAAATATAAAAAACAACGGCTTTTAATCTAGCGAAAGTACAAGTCAGGTCAACACTAGATGTAAACAATTAACTACTTTCAGGGCGCGAATTAAGAACGGAGTTCAATAGGTAAAGAAATGTATTTTTTTTCTCGGTCAACTTCGGGTGGAAAAAAGTGGAATTTGTTTTGTGACACCGCGGAATATTCCCGCTTCAGCCTCTACAGTTTCATGAAGTTCCGGTAAGTGTCGGCGCTATACACAGCCTTCAAAATGGCGCTTGTAACGAAGGTGTGTTCCAAGCAGAGGATGATGTTTGGTTTGTGGGGCGCTCAACTGCGTGGCCATCAGCGCCCATACAAAGTCCCAATGTTTACACTCCAATTTTTACACACTCCAGTCTAGCCACTGTCACGAATGATGATGATGATGATGATGATGATGAAATGATGAGGACAACACACAAACACCCAGTCCCCGTGCAGAGAAAAATCACCAACCCGGCCGGTAATCGAACCCGGGACCCCGTGATCCAGAGGCTGCAACGTTAGCCACTAGACCACGAGCTGCGGACTGTGTTCCAAGCAGAGTGTTCCTTTTCGTGGAAAACGAGAGCATCGCAGATGTTCATAAGCTCCTACAGAATGTCTACGGAGACCTGACAGCAAACAAAAGCACGGTGAATCGTTTGGCGAGGCGTCTGTCATCATGGCAACAACGTCGCGTAAACCTGTCCGATTTCCCGGGTGCCGGCCGGTCACGGTGGGTCCTGCAATGTTGGAACGTGCGGACTCACTTATTCGAGGTGAACGACGGATCACAATCGAACACCTCGCTGCACAACTGGACATCTGTGCTGGTAGTGCTGAAACACTCGTCCACCAATTGGGATACTCATAGGCGTTTGCCCACTGGGTTACTCGCTGCGTAAGAGAAGACCATAAAGAGCAGCGGAGGACCATTTGAACAGAACCGGTTGCGCGTTACGAGGCTAATGAGGACTATTTCCTTTTCAACATCGTCATAGGTGGTGAAAAATGAGTTCATCACTTCCAGCCGGAAATAAATTGACAATTCCTGTAGTGGCGCCACACCACCCCTCCTGCGAACAGCAAGTTATAGCGACCGTCTTGTGGGACTCTCAAGGGGTTATTCTCTTTGATATCCCCTCTCTTGGTGCAGTAATCAACTTTAAGTGTATTGTGCTACCCCTCTGGAGACTGAAGAAACAGCATCAGCATATTCGTCGCCACGGTAATGCAAACGAACTTCTCCTTCTGCATGACAACATAAGGTCTCACACAAATCTGTGCACCCGAGAGGGCCTCACAAAGCCTCATTGGGCTGTTCTTCCTCACCCACCCTACATCCCCGTTCTAGCATCTTCCGATGTTTGGCCCAATGAAAGGAGCAGTACTTGGATGATGGAGAGGTTACTGATGCAGTAAGAAGTCGGCTCCGACGTCGAGCTGAAGTGAATTAGAATGCTGAACGAAACCAAACTACTTTCAGAAAAAAAAAATGTGTTGCATTACTTTTTGAACGCCCCTCGTACATAACAATGGAGCAATAAATAGGAATTACCGTTTTGTGTGGGATTCACAGAATTAGAGAAATTTTTGAGTCAGTTTGAACAAAATCTGTACGAGCAGCTATGCAGAAATAAAACAGTGGTTCAACGTATGTCAGTCTATATACTTCATGTTGTTGTGGTTTGGTGTAGCTCCTCACGCTAGTCTATCCTGTGCAAGCCCCTTCATCTCTGCGTAACTACCGCAATCTTCATGAACCTGTTTACTGTATTCACGCCTTGGTCTCCCTGTAACTCCCCACACTCCTTTTCATTACTAAACAGAGATACCTTGATGCCTCAGGATATGCCTGTGTGTCATCGACGAACTGCTTCTGGTCCACATCTCACTTCCGTACAAGGCTACGCTCCAAACAAATACACTAAATTTATATTCGATGTTATCTCCTTTTCGTAAAAGCTTTTCTTGCTATTTCGAGTATGCAATTTATATCTTCTCTATTTAAGCCCTCGTCAGTTACGTTACTACCCACATAAAAAACTCACCTACCACTTTTAGTACCTCATTCCATAATCTCATCCATCAGCATCAACTGATGGATTTCGAATACATTCCAATATCTTTAACCTGCTTTAGTTGAGATTCATCTAATATGTTTTCATGACATTATCCATTCTGTTCACACCCTTTACCGTACCTGACAAATTAACAATGCCGTACCCGCAAAGCTGTTACTTCCTGTTGCTAATTTTTTCACATTTCGCCTTGTTTACTTTCACTGCTTGCTCTCAAAACACAAACTGAACGACAACGGGTGAGGATACCCACCCGTCTCTCTCCCTTCTCAAGTGCTGCTTCCCTTCCACGTCCTTCGGCTCTTGTAACTGCACTTTCGTTTTTGTACAAGCTGTAGCCAACATCTGACTCCCCACCTTCAAAACTTCATAATGTGTATTCAATAAAAATTCTCAAAAGCATTCTTAAAGTCTACTAACGATATAAACATAGGTTTGCCTTTCTTGAACCGATTTTCTCAGTTAAGTCGCACTGTCAGTACGGCCTCGCGTGTTCGTACATTTCTCTGGAATCCATTCTTCGGCAAATACCTCCTCTCAGTATTTTGCATTGATTCAGCCCTCATTAGACTTCATCATGACAGTCATTAACTTAAAAATAAAGAGGTGACAGCCAAGAACATTCCGTACTACCGAAACTGTTCTCAGCAGTCCTAGAGCAAGTTTCCGTATCCTACAACTAGCAAAACGAACTCTTATGACCTCCGTTCTGCTGATGACGTTGTAATGTTTCTCTCCAGCGCACATTAGCTTCAACAACGAATGGAAGAACCTCGTAGAGCAAATTAGGAAATAGCTCTTATAGTAAGTTACAATAACATGACGAAATGAAATAAATTCTAACATCGACTGCAACTGGACACTAAAATTAATTCAATGCGGACAAGTGAAAATTTTTGCCGGACCGGGGCTCGAACCCAGATTTCCCGATTTACGCGAGCGGACGTCTTACTGCTTCGACTATCCGAGAACTCTTTCTGTTTGGCCAAAATTCTCAACTTTTCGCACACTACTTACGTCGCTCCTCCTGTCTATTATACTCATTGCTCGCTTCATCACGCTGGATTCCCGCAGTAGTTCAGGAGAGAGAGAGTGTATCCCCACTGAATGGATGTCAAGCAACCACACATATACGATTGTGATGAAACTAAAGTAATGTGTAACTGAAGTGTATAAAACAACACTGTATAAATTAACAATGCTTTCACAGAATTACCTAGCCATTTTTTGTACTTGAGGCCCTCTAAGACGAACAGTAAAAGACGGACAGTAAAAGAAACGAACAGAAGGACAAATATGGCCTTGGGTGCTTTCAGTGAACTACATAAGTTTTCAAAATAATGTTTCCGATACATCTGAAAAGGGATGCTTACAATCAGTGCGCACGAACAGATATGACTTCCGATAGTGAGACAGTAACTTTTAACCTGAAATCTACTAAAAAACGTGGGATGCTCAGCGAGCAATGCGAAGAGATACACGTTGAGAATCACAGTACTAAGAGAGACAACGGGTACTTAAGCGGTAAATGCGAAGATGTTGTTGTAGATCACTAGCAAAGATACGATGATGATGAGGTCCCATACTCCGAGAAGCGTAGGGGACGATGCGGGAGACCCGCACCGCTTACTAGGCAAGGTCCTAGCGGAGGTGGTTTGCCATTGCCTTCCTCCGACCGTAATGGGGATGAATGATGATGATGAAGACGACACAACAACACCCAGTCATCTCGAGGCAGGAAAAATCCCTGACCCCACCGGGAATCGAACACGGGACCCCGTGCGCGGGAAGCGAGAAGCTACCGCTAGACCACGAGCTGCGGACGCAGAGATACGAAAACTAGTTATTTTTTATACTATACTCTACCTGACCACTTAATCTGGCATATCATACTTTATCTGACCATTTAATTTGCAATATTTTCCAAGGATTCATATTGTAGATGCTTTCAGTTTCTTCTTGTCTAATATTCCAACGCCTCCACGTTATATTTTACTTCTAATATCTTCGTTACCTCGTCAATCTTCTCTGACATTACTCGCGAAGTGACAGAATTCTTTCACTATCTCTAATACTGCGCACTGTCTGTGTTCTTCATCCAACCTAATACTCCTCACTATGTAAGCACAAAAACTGAGCTTGAATATCTTGGGCTGTCTTAGTTTTGTTTTCCCTCAACCAACCTTCTGTGTTACGTATACTGTCCACTGCTTTCCTTAATTTTCATCTCAAGAACTACGTCGTCTGCGATTCACAACACTGATCTCTGCTATTCCTGAATATTTATTCTTCAATATTCTTTCAGTTCCTTGATTGCCTTTTGTACACACATGGTGATCAGCAATTGTAGGATATAACTCTTTCATATGGCCTCCGTGTTGTCTACGAACCATTGTGCCTGTATCTGATATTCGTGCACTTCTTTCGCTTGATTAATTGTGTCTTCGGCATTCAAGCAGAAAAATAGT